>NC_056744.1:957999599-958176587 GCF_019279795.1 Protopterus annectens | reverse complement strand
GGGATCGCTATTGCCCTCATTTGCATGGTGCAATACCGCACACAGTGTGTTTTGCATACCTACGCTGGGGGCGGAGACGGTCCGGCGCACGCCGGTAGTGCACGTGGAATTCATTCATACCTGAATCGCTCAGCAGCCATATTTGGCGTTATAACGCCAACGCTATGCGGGCGCCTGGCGCAAGGTTCATGAATCCCGGGGTTTATCTTTTTATAGTCTTCTCTGCTATTCAATTAGTAATAATTTTTCTAAGTCTGAGGAATATTTTATAAGAACGCAACCAGTGAATTAAGATGTAAGTGTATCCCAGTATTTTATCTGCTAAGAAGAATAAATGTTGCAATATGCACCAACGAGCCTCTGCAGGATGACCATATTGCATCACCTGAAATTCATAAAATATATTTATGTACTGACATTTGCTTAAAACTCACCACAAAAAAAAAAATCATAAAATATATATACATAGGTGAAAATTTGACATCACATTAAAATATACTGTAAATACATAGATTTGCCACATTGTTTACATGACTAATTGTATTTTATTTTATTTTATTCTACCAGCTGGTTTTAAATATAATTTAAGTGTATATTTTGTTTCCATCATCATACATACATTTTTTTCTTATTTTTATTTATTTATTTTTTTCTGGTTCTTTTTTTTCCACTTTATTCAAAATGATGTGTAATAACAATACAAACAAATTATACAATTATATATAATTTTTATAGATAGTTTTTAGGGTTGTTGTACACAGACCTGAAGAAGTCTAGAATGACGAAAGTTATCTTTGTTAACAATAAGTTATGAAAATAGAAATTGATTTTTACATGCAAAATGTATATGTATATATTTATATATTTTTTTGATTGCCAAATGAACTAAGGTATATTTCCAGCCATGTAGTATATTATCTTTGATAAAATCACAGACTTAATAATCTACTTAATAATCTGGTTAAATAAGAGGTACCACATCATTATAAATTTTATTTAAAGTACATAAGGGTTATATTATTATGACAGCTACTAAGTAGGGCAGGACCAGCTCGAATGTCACACTTACGGGGGAAGGCATGTGAATTTAACATGTGTACCAATAACACTTTGTTTTACAGCACAATAAACTACTCCCATGCCTGATTAAAAAGTATATATACATTTAGAAAGCTTCTGAGGAAACTTTTACTCTATGTTTGTTTTACTTGGATCGCTTGTCTGTGTACTTAATAAAGGATTTTTGACTGGAAAAAGACTGCCTGCCTTGCTTGGATTATTTTCGAATACTTAGTAATGCTGCACAATTATATATTTTCTATTATTTTTTGTTTTATTTTGTTTTGACTTAAGACGCATTTAAGTTCGCTACTTCTACTACTATTGTCTGATCTGATTAATATACAGTGATTAACTAGAGATATATGGACTGAAAATCTTCCACACAGAGAAGTTTCTTACACTGTTTTAAATACATAGATTAATACAAATATTGACACACATATGAGATGTAGAATAACATGCATATATTATCCTTAAAGCAAGATAAATACAATGTCATGTAGCACTAAAATGTGTTGACATGTTATATGGGAGTTTATTAGTTACTCATAAAGGACATTTCAGAGAAGAAAATTCAAACAGTGGATAAGGAAAAGGAGTAGAAGGGAGGGGAGAGAGACAAATAAGTATCTGTTAGAGGTAATGAGTGCAGTAGATATGGGAGGCAGGTGAAGTAATGAGTAAAAGCAAGAGTAAAAGTAAATACGAGTAAGACAAATAAAACAAGAAAAAAAGAGAGAGCAGATGTATAGACATATTAAAGGAGCAGGACTTGAAATTTTAGCCAAGACAGCAGCATGCCCAACCCCAGTAGTCAGAGAAGAATTCTTTTAGTCTCACCTTAAATAAATGAATATTATATATCACCTTGATTTGTGCAAGAATCATATTACAGACTTTTGCTACACAGTGTGAATACCAACTTTGACCACAGCTTTTGTAAGGCTTATAGATGTCAAGTAGATTTTTGTCAAAAGGTCAAAGGTGACAATTTGGGAAGTAGTGGTAGAGAATTGTACTTATAGCTGGGCAGGAAGTAGGATTAAATATAATTTTGCTTTATAAGTAGGGTTACCACCTATCCCTCTTTACAAGGGACAGTCCCTCTTTGGGCAGTGGTGTCCTGTGAAAAAAATTAAACAATAGCAAACGTCCTGAGATTTTAGGACAAAAAATATTTCATAAGTTTTCTTTAGTAGTTGCATAAAACAGTTATTTTGTATCTGAAACGCTTAAATGTTATATGAAATAACATAAGCAACTGAAATACTACAAGAATAAGCTTTTATTTTTTGACAAAAAAAGTGAAACTCCGTCCATTGCGCTGGCCATGGGTTTGTTTTGTCCTGCAAAATCTCACATTTCTACAAAGAAGTCCCACTTTGGGTATTTGAAAATTTGGCAACTCTAGTTATAAGAGAACTTGGGTATAATGGTTGGTGGGGTAATTATAGTTGGTTCAGAGTTTTTAGAGCTGAACAGTGATGCATTCTGTGACTTGTATGAACTGCAAATCTTGCTACACTGTAACACTGTTCTAGTTTAGATTTTAGGATGGCCCGAAGCTTAGTCAAAATGGGAGAACCATATAATAGACAAGGGAGTAGGTATGTAGTGGTAAGAGTGTTTTTGGTGGATTCAGTAAGGAATTTGTTAGCTCTATATAGCATTCCTAATTTTTTGTGAGTTCTTTTATGTTGCTGTGTATGTGGAGGCCATATTTGAGGCTGTCATCTGTTGTAACCTCCAGCAGTTTTGCATGGCGTACTGCTTCAATTGTCATATTGTTTAGGGATATGGTTTTAAAGTTATTTTTCTCATAGGTAAATGATTTGGGGGAAAATAAAAGGAGTTTGGTTTTCGGTGGATTAAGGAGTTGCTGGTTACAATGTCAGTTTTCAAGAGAGTTAAAGCCATGTTGTGTAATCATTTCTTAATGTTCTAGATAGTCTGAGAGGCAGATAAGTGTGGCATCATCTGCATACTGTACAAGAGATGCTTGTTGTATAGATGTACGAAAATTGTTTATAAAATATTAAATAGAAGATGATTAAGGAGAGAGCCTTGTCAGACACCTACAAAGATGGGTAGATAAGGGGAAAGTGTATAACTCCATTTAACTGCCTGGTGGCAAGTAATTATTAATCCACTGAAGAGTAGGTTGTGAAATAGCCATTGTGGATAGTTGCAGTAGTTTTTGTATGGGACATAGTGTTGAACGATTTTGATAAGTCTAGGAATAATGTTTTACCTCTATGCTTGATTTTATTTATGTTATCTGTCAAAGTTAGGATGGCAGTCGTCATGCTATGGCAGGTCCAAAACCATGTTGAGTATTAGTTACTAATTGTCTCTATGAGATGCTGAAGTAGTTGTTTATGGACATGCTTTTCCAATAATTTTGAAAGGAAGGATAAGATGCAATGGGTCTGAAATTAGATATCTCAGTAGAAGTGCCACCTTTGTGGACAGGGATGACATGGCATTTTTTTTCAGATGGTCGGAATATAGAATTCATGTATTGACTTGTTTATAAGGACAGAGAGTGTCTATGCAATAATGTTAGCAGTAGTTTAGAAGTATTTTTCAGGGAAGTTACCTGCAGAGGGTGAGCAGGTTTTAGGTTTGGATAATGTATATATTTTTTTATGACGGAGGTGGCGACTAGTTTTAGTGTGATGTTGGAAGTATTAGTTGATGGAGGTAGACATGAGTCAGGGGAGTCAGGAAATGATTCATTGCTGAGGGCAGCTATGCTGTCAATGAAGTATGAGTTTGGTGGTTCTTTCTAAGGGGTGGGGGGCTATTGGGACAAAGTCAAAGTAAACTTTATTGTCATTTAAAACTACACACATGCAGCCTAAACAAAATGTTGTTCATCAGCTCAATTTGTGAGAAAAGAAAAGAAAATGAGACAACACATACAAGTACAGGAATAAACATAACTAACAAATAACATGCTGCTCTCAAAACATGCAAGAACGAGCAGAGACATTTACTAACACTCATATACAAAAAGAATACCCTCCCCTGAGTTAAACTAACTACCCTATTTAAAGTAATATAAAATGGTTCTAGGTTATAACACCGACAGCACACAACATCAACAACGACATCACCGACACCACATCATCGACAGCTCACAAACACGACACCACACACACTCAACACAGCATCCAACAACCAAGAAACAAAACAAATTCCCTGACCAAAAACCACACACACAACACAAGCACACCTAAATCCTAACAAACAAACACTAAACCTTACATACACAACTATCCACTACCCTAACTGAAACCCTAACCCTAAGGTCCGTCACTATCGCACACTAACCTAACCCGCTCCCTGACCCTAACTCACTTAACCCGCCCCTAATCCAAAACATTCACTACTGCACCCTTACCTAACTCGCGCCCTAACCCTAACTCACTTAACCCGCCCCTAACCCAAAACATTCACTACTGCACCCTTACCTAACTCGCGTCCTAACCCTAACTCACTTAACCCACCCCTACCCCTACAGACCGCCAACATCGCACACTTACCTTACTCGCACCCTAACGTCCGTCACTACCGCATACTTACACATCCTTTCCCCATCTCGGTGTTCTCCGCGTCGGTGTTTTCATCCGTCGATCTTCTCGCGTCGGTGATTTCGCTGTCGGTCTTCCCATCTGTCGACGTTCTAACCTAGACCCTATAAAACACACTACAGACTGAACAATGCCTAAGTTATTTCTCTAATATTGCACTTGAGTGGGTTAAATAATACTGACTATGTATATAATAAATAAATATTGCACTTACTTGGAATATATGTAAGTATATACTGAAAAAAAAAAATAAAAATGTGACTTATTATGTGTCCAGACCCCTGGGAATAGTGCCTGAGTTCAGAAGTCTAATGACTGTAGGGTAGAAACTGTTATTGATTCTTATAGTCCTGCAGCGGATGATGTGATATCGCCTGCTCGATGCCAGATGGTTAAACACTCCTTGCGCAGAATGTGTGGTGTCCTGTATTATTTTGGTGGCCTTTCAGATGCTTCTTGCAGAATAAAGTTGATGTATCGCTAGAAGACTGGAACCTGTTACCTTCTCTGCAACCCTCATCACTCTTTGTAGGGCCTTCCTTTCTGTAACTGTGCAGCTTCCAAACCGCACTGTAAAGTTGCAGGTGAGGATGCTCTCTATTGCACCTCTATAGAAGGTGGAGAGAATATGAGGAGGAAGCTTAGATTTTTTCAGCCTTCTTGAAAAGTGGAGGCATTGGTGCTCTTTTTTGACCAGTTGGCTGGTAATCCCTGACCACGAGAGATCCACTGATATGTGTACACCCAGAAATTTTGCACTCTTAACCCTCTCTGCACTCTCACCATTGATCCTGAGTGCTGGGTGTTTTTTATCCTTTTCCTGAAGCTGACAATAATCTCTTTGGTCTTGCTTACATTCAGGTCAAGGTTGTTCCCCTCACACCAACTGATCAAGGATGCCACTTACTATCTGTATACCCTTTCGTCCTCTTTTGTGATGAGCCCCATGACTGTGGTGTCATCAGCAAACTTGACAATATGGTTGGACCTGTGCTTAGCATATCAGTCGTGGGTCAGGATGGTGAATAACAGTGGGCTGAGAACACATCCCTGTGGAACTCTGGTATTTATCGTGATGCACTTTGATCTGTTCTTAACCGAACACACTCTCTGTGGTCTCTCAATCAGGAAGTCCAGGATCCAGTTACGAAGATGTTTACTGATTCCTAAATGTGCCAGTTGCATTGGTACCAACATATTAAACTCAGAGCTGAAGTCTATGAACAGTATCCTCACATACTTGTCTTTGCACTCTAAATGGTCAAGGGAGATGTGTAGTGCTACTGATATGGCATCAGCCATGGATCGGTTAGCTCTGTATGCAAACTGCAGAGGGTCAAAATCAGGGGGTAGGCGTGATAAAAGATGCTTTTTGATCAGCTGCTGAAAACATTTCATAACAGTGGATATCAGAGTGACTGGTCTCTAGTTGTTAGAGCTGAATGGAGTGTTTTTTTTAGGTAGTGGGATGATATTTTCCTTGCAGCATGAGGGTACTTTCACAATGGCAAGAGAGGTGTTAAATACTTCCTTGAGTTCTGTGCATAGCTGGTCAGCACAGCCCTTTAATACCTCACCCAGTTTGTTGACTGGGCCAGCAGTCTTCCTGAGGTTTACTCTCCTCAGCTCTATTCTTACCTGTTTTGTGTTGAGGCTGAGTAGTGCATCATTCAGTGGGTAGCTTTCCTGCCAGCCTGGTCTTCCTTTCCTGAAATCTACCAAAGAAGGTGTTTAAGCTGTCCAGGAATTCAGTGTTCTTCCCACACTGTGCTGACCTAATTTTGTAGTCAGTGATCTCCCATATGCCTTGCTATAGTGTCCTTGCATCCTTCATGTCTTCAAAGTGGTTCTGCACCTTTATGCCATACTCCCTCTTAGCCTCCTTTATACCCCTCCCCACATTACCTCTTGCTACACTTAGGGCTGCTTTGTCCTTGGCCCTTTAAGTTGTGTTTCTCTCCTTCAGAAGCTCATATAACTTAGGGGTGAGACATGGCTTCTGGTTAGCTCTAATAGTGATACTTTTGGTATTTGTTACCCCATCAAATCAGTTTGAAATGTAGGCCATCACTACCTCAGTGTATTCATCAAAGTTCAGATGCTGATTCACTGTGGCTGCCTCCTTGAACATATCCCAGTTGGTTCTTTCAAAGCAGTTTTGGAGGGCCTCCATAGCCCCCTCGGACCATACCCTGATTTGTTTCTTTGTAGGTTTCTCTCTAACCAGTGCAGGTTTGTAAGCTTATGATAGCAAGATTGTATATTGGTCACAGTTTCCCATTTGTGGAAGCTGCAGTGCCTTATAAGCTTTTTTTAAATTTATGTACACCTTGTCCAGGATATTATCACCCCTTGTAGGAATGTCCACATACTGATTTTAGTGTGTGAGTACTTCTTTCAGATCTGCTTTTTAAAGTCACCAGCTGCCATGTGTACAAAGTCAGGATATTTGCTCTGCAGCTCACCCATGTGAATGCATAGTTTACTGAGAGCCTCAGTGGTATTAGCACTAGGTGGGATACACACCAGAACATTATTAGTTCCTGACTATAACATTTATTTAAAAGATAACCAGAATTTATGGGATTATATTTATGGTTTTCTTGTAAATCAGAATAGTATTGTTTCTCGACAATGTTGACTTGCTTTTTGGAAAGGTTTCCAAAGTTTTTAAAGCACTGTAGGTTTCTTGAAGCTTTAAGTTTCTGACACTCTTTCCATGCCTTGTCTCTATTTTGCATATGACTTCTACAATAAATAGTAATCCAAATGGCAAAGTTAGATTTTACTTTCTTCCTCCGTAGTGGTACAGTTCCATTTAGGATGCTTAAAAAACTGACTGAACCTTTCTACTGCCTCATCATGCTTCAGTGTGTTTGTTTTTTAATGATGGCCACCTGCCTCCCTTCCTACATTAAAATTCCAGTGATGTAAACATTCGTTAAAGTAAGGTTTGGATGTTGTCACCTCAGTTAAGTAAGATTCGATTAAATAAATTTTCGGTCTACTCAAGTAGACCCATGTTAGGGTAGAGGTCAGCTATCCCTCCAACTTTTTTGTTTACCCTGTCAGCTCTAACAATGTTCTAATAATATCTATCTATAAAATACACACTCACACACACACACACACATATATATATATATATATATATATATATATATATATATATATATATATATATATATACACACACACATATATATATATATATATATATATATATATATATATATATATATATATATATATATAATATATATATATATATATATATATACACACACACACACACACACACACACACACACACACACACGCACGCACACACATGTGTACATATATATCTATATATCTATATAACAAACAAACAGGAACTTCCAGCACTCATGAATAATACAAACCTATATTAGGCAAAGATCGCACCACATTCCACTGTAAATACGCTTTATTCTCGTCAAAGTATAATAAATGTATCCAAAAATCACCAGGCTGAAATCAAACAAACATAGCCTGAACTACTCACAAACTGCACGTCATCAGGAGGAAGTTGTGCAGTCATACTATTTAAAGAATCGAGATTTAAAATGACAGTGATCCCTTTCAAACAATTTTCCATAACTTCAATACAATACCCACAGTATACACCTAATTATATAGAAAGAGCAACCAAAAGATTATTTTCTTATATACAACAGTTTTTTAAAAAAAAAAAAAAACATTTTTAAAAATTTTCATTCAACCCCAGCTTATGTAACACCTCCAAATTCACTATCCACATTCTTTCTTTAGAATCCAAAATCTTATGTTTTCTTAACTGTGATAACCTTCCCCCTTAACCTTAATCATGCCAACAAAAATAAAATGTGCCCTAGTGTGTTCTAAATTATGTTTGTAAAGTGCACTTCTAAGCCTTCTACAATTGATGCCACTAATATATAGTGCAATTCTTTGTTTAAATGGTCTAGGTGTTTGACCAACATAGACTGCAGCACACTGACAGCCATATATATTGTCAAATCTGTGTTACACGTAATCAAAGACCTAATTTCAAACACTTTCATAGTAACTGACCAATGTGAAAGATTTAGTTTTAGACATGACTTTACAATATGTGCAATTACCGCAAAATGTACTGCCTTTAAATGACTCACTAGTAACTTTACCAGCTAGAAAATAACTTTTCTTATACCTATTAATGTATTCACCAATATTCCTCCCTCTCCTATATCCAAAATAACAATGTCCATCCAAAATTTGTTCAAAAAAGGGGTCTGACTTCAAAATAGACCAATATTTATTGATAACCCCTTTTATTTTAAAAGCATTTGTTCCAAAACTGATAATAAATCTTGGTATTTCAGTAGCAGACATTTCATCCCCATATTGTTCATTTGATTTAAATAAATATTTCATGTCCTGCCTAGAACCAAAAAATGTGCTTGAGAAACTAAATGTGCATTATAACCCCTCCATAAAAATCTAGATTTCATCTTACAAGCTTCTTCCTCAAAATCTTCTTTAGAGCTGCATAATCCCCTGAGTCTCAAAAGTTGCGCTTTTGGTATATTTCTTATTATATCTGCTGGCTTCCAATATAGAATTTTTAGAAAAAGGCTTATGAAATAAACTCATAGCCATTGTCCCATCGATTAATTTAGAGACATTAACATCCAAAAAAAATGATATTAAATAACTGGATCTTACCAGTAAATTTAATGCCATAGTTATTCGAATTTAAATAATTAACAAAATCATTCCAAAATTCAACCGTACCAAACAGTATACACCAGCAGTCATCAAAATACCTACTCCACATATTAATAAACTGTTTAAATGGATTTGCATCTTCATAAATCAAGCTAATCTCTAAAAACTCAATAAAGAGATCAATATATATTTGTGCAAAATTTGTACCCATAACAGTACCTTTGATTTGCAGGTACCAATCATTTTTGTAATAAAATGAATTATGCTCAAATATCACCCTAAAGATTTAAACAGAAACTGAATATGTTTATTACTGTACCATCCAGACAAATTCAACAAATATTTTACAGTAGTAAGTCCCCATTCATCGGGAATACTCGTATATGGAGATCGAACAGCTAATCTACTTAAATATGAATGTGGAGGTACCGGGATTTCATCTGTAAGTTTCAAAAACTCATTTCTATAATTGATATGAGCTCGTACCAAAAATAACAATGGTTTCAACTGAGTTTCTAAATAAACTGATAGCGGTTCAGTCAAAGAACCTCTGCTAGAAACAGTCTGCCTCCCCAGGAGACCATCCCCCACTCTGGAATTATAGATAAGCTCACTAAACTAAGTATAAATCCCTATGTCACAAGATGGGTTGCCAACTGGCTCACGGTCAGAACCCACACTGTGAAAGTAGCGGATTCCAAATCCTACATCAGACCAGTGACAAGTGGAGTACCACAGGGTTCAGTCCTGGGTCCTCTCCTGTTTGGTATCTACTTCTCTGAAGTGCAGGCCAACACAGAAGGTTTTTGGCTAACAAAGTTTGCAGATGACTGCAAACTAGGAGCCATAATCAAAACTCCTAACAATGAGGACAAACTACAAAAGGGCCTCACTGAGATAGATACCTGGTGTCAAAGCCATGGCCTGAAGCTCAATGCCAAAAAGTGTATTGTCATCCCCTTTGGTAAAAACTCTGTACCCATGAACTACCACATAGCTGGTAGTCTACTTAATGCCGAAAATGTGACAAGAGACCTTGGGACACAGGTGGACAGTAGTCTCTCCTTTGATAATCACATCGCCACAGTGGTCAGGAAATCCTTCTACGTGGCTCATCTCATCACAAAAGGATTCTCATCCAGAAAAAAAGAAGTCATTGTTCCCCTCTACTCATCAATCATTAGACCCATTATAGAGTACAACGCCCCTTGGTATGCACCTCACAAGACATCTACAACAACTGGAAAGACCACAGAAATACCTCACAAAGAGGATTACTGGCCTCAAACAGATGTCTTATGCAGACCGTCTCAAAAAACTACAGCTTTACTCCATCTCATATCGCCTACTCAGGGGCAATCTCTGCCTAACATACAAAGCTATGTCAAACCCAGAGCTGTTGGACATGCTCCACTTAAAGAAATCCCAATCCCTCCATGCTACACGCTCTAGGGACCTTAAACTTGTCACCACAATAAACAGAACATGCTGGAGGGATAGATTCCTGTCCCAGAGACTTCCCATACTCTGGAACAGACTACCTATCTATGTGAAACAGAGCTCCTCATTAGCATTCTTCAAGAAAAATCTTGATGATTGGATGGGAAATGGGAAATTCACCCCGGGGATCACTTCTGTGGCTCTGCTCGACAGTGGCACAGGAAAATAATTTTCTTGGGTGGCGAAAGCCAGGGTACATTTTTTGGCTAGGCTTGTAAGGGCCCTAGGGCCAATAGGTTAGCACCTACCTATGAACCTATGAACCTATAAGTCACTGTCTTATCTATATTTGGTAAAATATAAAATGCAGATTTTAGGATCATCGACCTTCAATTGTTCACATAACACCTCTGTAATCATACCTTCATACTTGTCATCATCCAAAAAATTATCAATAAAGATCTTAAAAGCAAAACCTGGGTTAAATGGTAGCTTGGTATATGAAATACTGTCATTAAGTTGTCTCATCACTTCCTTATTATAATTAATAGAGTCCCAAAGGACTATACCACCACCCTTATCAGCCCTAACCATTACTAAGTTCCCATTATTTTTTAAATTATTTAAGGCAGTCCTCTGCTGTACACTTAAATTAAAACCAAAATTCCTAAAAATATAATGATGACTTAGATGAAAATCACATAGAACACGTTCTTCAAACATCCTTACTACAGGATGATAAGGTGGCTGGAATGTTGACTTCTTAAATTTAAAGGAAGAGTTAGGGACAACTTCATGCCTATGGCTGTAATAAAACCTCAGGTTTAAATTTCAACAAAATCTTTTTACATCAGATACCACAGAGTAATAAGAGACATAAAAAGAAGGTACAAAGCCCAAACCTTTATTCAGCATATCTATCTCATCTTTTGTGAAAGTAAAAGAAGTCAAATGTACTATTAAATTGTCCTCATCAATATCACACGAATTATCCCTTATATCCACTGCTAATTTTCCATCATTCATCTGAAGGCTTCTTCCATGTTTCAACCATTTATGTTTCCTTTTTCCACATCTAAAGGGCCTCTAAAATGCTTTTGGACAGGTGAAAAGTTCTCAAAATTATCCAAAAATCTCTACATCTGTATCAGTCACATTAGATGAAAATTCAGACGTAGTTGATTCACTATCTGTATTAATCGCACTAGGCTTTCTAGTGATTGAACAAACTCTTTTATGTTTAGCATTTGCCTCTTTCTTATTTTTCTTGGAATCAGAAAAATGGACAAAATGCTTCTTGTGCTTCCAGGTGTAAATCAGATCACTTTGATAGTCATTCATGTCCCTGGTGTACTTTTTTAACTTACGAGCATGAAGTTCATTTTCAAAATCACCCATTTCCTGTAAAAATCTACTGTTCTTATTAGGGAAATCTTATCTCAATGAAAGCTGTTGAATATTTTCATAACACTTGCTAAGATCATTGGTTAACGACTCAAGTTGCTTCTCATAAAAAGCTCCAAAAGCATCCTGGAAGCTATCTTTTGTATTTCACGCCATTTACTCATGCATATTACATCATCCATTCTGACCCCCTGGCTCAGCATATAAAACCTAGTTTGCCATCATCGGGAGTTTACCCCTTTCCCCACTGTAGTGCAGTCTCAGAGTTGGTATATTTAGTTGAGGCAGTGGGTTTTAAATTTTATGTTTTTTTGTGATGGTCGCTAGGTTGGCCGACTAATTTTTCTCCCTGGGGAAAAAAATTGCTAAAACGAACATCTGATGGATTAAGTTTCAGTAAATAAAGTTCAGTGAAGAGGTATTCAATAAATAGTTTGACAGAGTGATATAAACCCACATGTATATATATATATATATATATATATATAGAGAGAGAGAGAGAGATAGATAAATACATAATTCTTTCTCTCTCTCTTTAAATACATACACACACACACGCACACACACAGACACAGACACACACACACACACACACACACACACACACACACACACACACACACACACACACACACACACACACATGTTTTATGAACAGTGTGACAGTGGAATAGACCCTTGCTACACAGTAACTGCTTTTCACACAATGTGTTATTTTCACAAAACACACAGACACATATTCACACACACGGGCATACACAATGCCCAATGAATAGTTGACATAATTCTCCGGTTCCCACAGCTTTCTATCTGGCATAGCAATTCTGGCACCTGTCTAGATTTGTGTCAGAGACACTCAGTTACTGACTATTCTTAATCAAACTAAATCAAGATGCATTAATTAATCTTTTACACACGCTCACACATACAGATGCACACAGATCTGTCTACACATATATATATATATATATATATATATATATATATATATATATATATATATATATATATATATATATACCTCTATTTGTAAATGGATGAACTTAGACACTTGCTAACTACTTCGGATAGTCAACTAAAATTGCAACAGACTGGTAATTTGATTTTCAATTAGTCTTTATATATTAATGGCAAAGCACCTTTGGAGATTACATGTATGCTCAAATTAATATTAACAAATCTTACATCAACATTTGAGCACTTTCATTTGTTACATGATTACAGGTTGAACTTTTTCAGAAATGTGACGCAAGTTGTGAGAATGCAGAGTTTATTAGAACAATAGGTTGGTGGGTGAAGCTAGGGATTGCTTGTATCACTTTCTTCCTTTTAGTGCATATTTTATATAATGGTCCCTTGTGAAGCTAGGGATTGTTGCTAGGAGATGGTGTGGCATTAATCTCAATTCTGGGGAGGTTTAGGCCATGAAAAGGGTTCTTTCCATGTTGGGACAGTGCTTCTTCTAAGAATCCTGTTTTTTGGGGTTCTTTTGGTGATGTTAGTTCTGTAATAGCTGTAGCTTTTTTCCTGGCTTCTTTGGAGGATGCAGAGGAGGGGAGGTCTTGGCTGTTGAAAATGTCTTGGGCTTTGTTTACTGACTCCCTTTGTGTCCTCAGAGCTGAGTAAATTTCTGTGAGGATCTTGTAGATGGAAAGCTCGAAGAGTTCTTGGCTGTTTGCCATTGTGTCATTGTTTCTTTGTTCTCCCTTGTTGGATAGATTATGGCACTTATGATTCAACACTATCTACTAAGAGGGAGTAGAACTTACACAAAAATAAAAAAACCTCAATTCGCAAGCAGGTGATAGTCCCCAAAAGGCTAAGGACTTACAAATTCGTAAGTGGTACAGTCAAAGGAAGCCCTTTGAGAAAGCTCAACTCCCTTAAAACTTTGTTAGAGAAGAGAGACAATGCTATTATTAACCATGTTCATAGGTTCATAGGTGTGTACTAGGCTAATGGCCCTGGAGCCTTTACAAGCCAAGCCCATAAGATTACCCTGGCATAGTGCCACCTGACCTTAGTTCCCAGTGCCACTATTGAGTAGAGCCACTGGAGTGATCACAGGCAAGGGTGCCCGCAGGCAGGTGAAGGGGGTGCACTTGCACCCCCCTGGAATCAGCTGGCTAGTAGATTAATCTTCTTTGCGTCTGTGTGATTGATGTTTTACGTTTTCATCTTCCGTGCCCATGTGAATTTTGAATAACAGAAGAAGATGTTTGGACTGGAGTTCACGGACGAGACAAACGTACAAATAACAGGTGAGGTTAGCTATTTGCTATCAAGACAGTGTATTGGCATCTTTAGATTAAAAGTTACTTTAGGTATTCTGCTGCCACTCAAACTTTCCTCAGTATAGCTGTGTTTTCCACTTCATTGTTACCATCAGGGTTTTTGCATCATACCACACACAACTTTAAGCTTATTTCTGTTGCTAGTGTACATCCTTTTGTTTACTACGTCCTGGAGCTTGATTGATGTTTCCTAAATTTACTGCTGATTTGTTTTTTCCTCTTTTTCTGTTTGCATTGTTAATTCTATTGTTTTTTCTGTATTTTATCTTTTGAAATTATGGTATTATTTTTGTATTGCTGTTTATTTTTTGTTATTTATTTAGAAATGTCAATATTCTGTTTACACACTACACATCAGTTTGCTGTTTTATCCTTTTGCTGAGCCACGGGTTTCTTAATTATAATAGGAACAGATTTCTTGTCATGCCACATTTAGTCCTTCCCTGTCTTCCTGCCAGTATTGATTTTACCTGCAGGAGGCTGAGTGTTGGGAAGAGGTACACAGCTTGTATTCATCATGACTGGCATTTGGGGAATTACTCCAAGCATGGGCCTATTTCAGTGTTATGCAGCTATTCACATGGAGTGAAACATGGTCCATGACCTCATGATATGGTTATGCATCACATACAAGTGGATCCCTTTCTTTATCTGCATAAAGAAGCAGGACACCCTTCTACTGTAGTGCTGGACAGAATTTTATATTATATCTTACTTTTTTATGATACTGACCAGCTCATTACCATCTAAAGTTGGCTTGTTTCCCACTACAGACTTATTCATGTGATGAGGATCCCAGTTATGTGGTTCCCTAGGAGGATCAGTGTAGCAGAAGAACTTGCATTTCCATTGTTCAGTCGTTGGTTTGAAAAGGATCTTGGCTGGAGCTGCCATTTCTTTTGAATATGTCATGGGTACAGGAGCAAACTGTTGGTAACTCCTTATCTAGCCTGCACTCAGTAGTGCAGGAATGTTCCTTTATGAATTCATGTACTTCTTTGTGCCCTTGGTCATGATGTCACACAAATGGCTAATTTTGGGTTAATTCAATATTAGGTTCAATAATGAATCAGTGGCGGCTGTTAAAAAATTATTTTATATTATGAATGATTTAGCTTTGTTCAAGTTGTTAATTCTGCTACCACATATATGGTCATATTCTGGTGTTCCATGTGGGTGTTAAGATCAGAAAACTGGTGAGGAAATATGTAACGCGGTCTGACCATAGCCTTCTTTCATTACAACTGAAGTACCTGAAACAGTATCCACTGACCATTGTCTGGTGTTTTGAAGGAACCTGACATGGGTCTCTTGTTATATAGTGATTCTTGTCTTTCAACAGCATTTCAAAAGTT
Source organism: Protopterus annectens (assembly GCF_019279795.1). Lineage (NCBI taxonomy): Eukaryota > Metazoa > Chordata > Ceratodontiformes > Protopteridae > Protopterus > Protopterus annectens. Next base: position 958,160,726 of record NC_056744.1, on the reverse strand, counting down.
CAGTCCTGGAGATGCTGCTCAGGTGGCCAAAGTGCATAACAAGGCCTTGACTTCCTCTATCAATCCTTTATCCTCATGTCTTGATCCTACCTATCTTGTGCTGGTTGAGAAATAGTCTTATTTTCAGGCAAAATGAAGGCAATAGCACAGATGGAATAGCACAGTAAGCTCCAAGACAGGCTTCTGCTAGATGATCAATTTATCTGTTCATCAGACTGGGATCTACTGAAAGAAGTTAGTGTTTGTCCCAGGTGATATCTGTGCTGGCAAACTGGCCAGCAGCACTCTTTTAGTTGGTGCGTGGTCTTGGGTACTCAGTCTGTCTTGCTACCCAGAAGTCTTTTTTATCTGGACAGTGCAAGCTTGATTCTTAGTACCTTGCCTTGATTAGATGAAGAGTCATCCCTAGAATGCTCCCAGGGGCTTCCAATGGTACTGCAAAGGAATTACTGTCTTGGTCATATCTGATTGCAATGTGCATTATTCATAGTCCTGCTCTTTAGTTGTGAGTAGTGGTAATCTGAGAAGAACAGCTCTACATTGGTATTCAAATGTAGTCAGTTGTGAGTAGTGGTAATCTGAGAAGAACAGCTCTACATTGGTATTCAAATGTAGTCAGTGGATGTTGTTGAAGCTTTCAACATAATTGTGCAGGTGTGTTGAAAAAAATGTCTTCTTAAAGCAAAAGTGTAGATTCCTGAAGACATGCTTTATGTGAATTAAAGCAGGAAGGCAGTTACACTCATAAGGAGCCATGCACATTTGTGTATCACTACGATTCATAGAGATAGCTTAAAAGGGGCCTCATCTGCATGCAAAGTGTGTAAAGAACCCTGTACTTACATGCGTAAGTTTAGCAACATCATATAAGCTTGGGATTATTTGAGTTAGCAGGCAAATTAATTAAGATACCACAGACATTTTAAAGTAAGAAAAATATTAGAAATATTGCAAATTATTAGGAATAGTTGAAAATGAGGTAAGATTATTGAGTTCACTTCATAAAATGTGATGTGATGACAAAACTGACAACACAAAATTGTAATAGCAGCAAGGCACGAACATATATTTTGTACACACTAAGCACTTTCACCCATCTAATCCGTGGGTTTCATCAGAGTAAACCTCCTTTGAAAACACATATCCTTATTAAGGTATTCTCATTAAAAATTCTCCAATCAGCTTGAAGCTATCTTTGAGTCATTCATAATATAATTAATACATGTTAATTAAAATAAACGCCTCCTATCTTATGAAACCATTGCATATAATATGCATGCAGTGATGTATAAATATATTTATAAAAATCTATAAATATATATATATATATATATATATATATATATATTTATAAACACTTAAAATCAATATAAATGCTTTAGATATTTACACAAATATTTAATATAAATATATATAAAATACATATTCTTTCAAAAGTTTTTAAAGGGAACTTGGAGTGAAGTGAAGGATTTGCATTAGGTTTCGTTACATTTACCATGGTCCAGGGAAAATAAGGATAAACAAAGACAGACTGCGGACATGTTTTGTAGAAATGCAAATGCATTTGTGTCTGTGTATCCAACTTAGGCAAATTCAATTTGTCACTAGCTGGGTTCTGAATTAGACAAGATCCTTTCAGCTTCAGACAAGCTAGCCCGTCTTTGATTTAGTAGCTGACTGTTTTTTCCTACAAAAAATAAATAGAATTGCACTGCAGTTTGAATTTCAGTCCTATTTGTAGGGTTGAAATTGAGAAATATTTGATGCATGTGAAGTTGCTTGGTAACCTTGCAATTCTTCCATGCTTTGTCCCTGGATTAGATTAATTTTAGCTGGAAGTTTCTGGTGCCTTTAATTCTTCAGTTGGCCACTGTTAATTATATTGCTGTCTATCTTCTTTGAAGTGCATAATTACATATCTGAATAAACCACTTGTCCTAGATTGCATTTTTATTTTATCTTTATTTGAAATTTGTTTATCAGGAAAGTCTGACTGTGTACAGAACCCATTCATAGCGGTGGCCCGGGGAAGAAAAGCTCCAATAACTAAACATTTAATACATGTACAGTAATACACAATTTGTAATACAAGTGTGATGACAGAAGATACAACATTCTGCTCCAGTCAATCACTTCTAGACGAGTTTAAACCAGAGGGTCTCTGCTGAGTGAGACAGAGCATTCTGTATTCAGCCTGTTACATGATCAGAAAGTTTACTGAGAAGTGATCAGTTATAGGATTAACCCAAACAATTATTCTATAGCATCTGCCTGGGTTGTTAGCAGTAATGATATCTAAGATTGTGTCATTGACAGTCAAAGGGTTAAGTCTATAGTAGGAAGTGACCAACGTTGTCATATAATTTACAAAGGTAAAGTGCAGGAGTTATCAGTACAAACACTGTCTCTGTTTAAGACTGCAGTCTTCCAAAATATAAAATTCTTTTTACAGGTCGATGGCACAACAGCAAAAGTAACTTCTCAATAAGTGTTAAAGTATTACAGCAAAAAAAGGGGGATTGTAAACATAACAGATAACGCCTTTTGTATATCCACCAGCAGACCATTTTACTACTAGCCAGCTGAATGCACAATCATCATTTTTAAGGCTTTCTGGTGGCTTCTTAACTAAAACAATACTCCTGCCGCTACTATAAGGCCTGATCAGTCACATATGAAAGCTTGAAAATTACTCCAATTAGATGATTTGGCAAGATGGAAATTGGTTGAAAACATCTTGGTCAGTACATTCCTCTCTACAAAGGACCTCAAATGTTAACAAGCCCATCAGTCACAGATGCCAACACCTGCAGTCAGCGTGTGAGTATGTAAGACTAATAAGTAGCTGCTATGCTATATCAGCAAATAATTTAGAAACCAGGAAGCAGTAACTAATACCCAGAAGGAAGGAGGCTTGTTGGAAAAGGCTGTGTAACATGCTGCTAGTGAAGCTATTGTTTTGGGAGTCAGTTAGATAGTGCAACTACAGAGAGGAGCATAAGTGAGAAAACAGTGTTAGCTCCTGTTAGCTTTCACTAGCATTTGGGGTGATGTTAGGTGGTAGTAATTCTGTGCTCCCATGAACACCAAGAGATACAAAGGAAGGTATGTTACTTTAGCAGTGGCAAAGAGGGAAGAGCTCCTCAAATCATATAGCCACCACGACTCTCCAGATGTGTGTTAGGTGATGGAAATGATGGAAGAAGCCAACACCAACCAAGAGGGACCAGCAGCCATAACAAATGAGGTAGCCAACCATGTCGATCCAGATGTGGTCTTGTATCCTTCTGCCTATAAAATCTGTCAAATAGATTATTCATAAAAAAGGAGAGTGGGCATTGAAGATGACAAAAACACTTATCAAAAGGACTTACAAAGGTGCAGAGGACAACCTCTAAAGGGAGGAAATTGTTGTCATATATTAAATATCTGGGATAAGGGACTGATCCCAATGTTGGTGACTGCCACTAAGCAAAATTTTAAATTTTTAATTTTAATTTTTTCTGATTTTCTCAGAAACTTTATAGTTCTAAGATTTAGAATGGTTAGACCTGACTAAACTGTGTAGAGTGCAAAATATACCTACCTGATAGAAATGCACCACTAAAAATAACATTTCATGGTTTATAAGTGACAATAGTTAAACATGTATCCCTTTTTGAAGTTTTAGGAGCAGATTTTTGAGTGTATTTTTAAGTGGTAGCTAGCTGGGCGTGTATGGGCAAATTTATGATGTCTGAACACAAAATATTGAATTCTGGCCACTCTGCTATATATACATACATACATGTTTGAAGTTTGAACTAAATTTGTCTGCTGGTAAATTGCCTAGGTCCAGGAATTTAAAATCATTTACTATTATTTCTGTGCAGTGTTACAAACTGTTTCTGAGGTTTCTAACATAAAGGAGGCTTTCTGGTTGCCCTTCACCTAGTTGGTTATTTTTTACCTCATATTTGGCTTTCATTGATTTTATCAGGGTAACACACTCCCTATTAAGTTTAGCGAGAGTGTCTTTATCATCTTGAGAGTTAAATTTATTTTTGCAGGCAATATGTTTTCTTTTATTATAGAGCCTGTTTATATTTGGGTTCTACTAAATGGAATTATTCTTAAATGTGGCTTTCTATTTACTTCAGTGGGGGATGCATGTGTCAGTGCAGCTATTTACATGTGCATAGGATTTGACAGTAAAGGATTCCACATAATTCAGGCCATCATTTAGTTTTAGTAGATTAACCTTAGCTTAATATCGGAAAACAGAGGTATTGGAAGATTTGTTTGGCTTCAGTCTTTTAATGAATGTGACTGTTTTGTGGTCCAGTTTAACCAGGGAGGAAATGGCAGTTGGTGGACACCAAAGTTGTCCCATATTGTTAAGGACCAAGTCCAGGATTTTATCACTCTTGTTTTGGTACAGACTAATTGATCCATATATCCTGCATTGATGAAATCCAGAACTGTCTGGGAATACATACTCAAGGATATACAAGTTTCCCAGTTAATGGAGGAGTAGTTGATTGAAGTCTCCTAGAATAATGGTGTTGGCTTAATGCATAGGGACACCATATTAGTTAGGTAGGAGATATGGACTGATGGGGTACATAGAGGGGAGCTATAGTTAGACATGACACAGTAAGGAGTTTTGTTAATGCTAAGTTGGATATAGAGGAATTCCACGTTATTATCTCACCTAGCAAGTCTGGAGATGAATTGTTCTTTAAGAATATGTAGACACCATCACCTTTTCATCTAAGGTGGTAGGCCTGAACTTGTGGCAGGTATTGAAATTCTACATTAAAGGAGTGCTGTCATCTGTCTTGAATTAGGTCACTGTGATGATGCATATATAGATGTTTTCCAGGGGAAAGAGTGCTTCTAAGGAGTAGACTTTTTAGCTTAGGCTTTGAAAAGAAAATTGGTTATTTTCTAATTCATGTAGCTATAAAATTCAGTATAAAAACTGTAAAAAGTTTCTGAATGCAAACACACTATTTATTAAAGCAGCATCATGGTAGGAAGTACTTCAGTACAGATAGATTCAACTATATACATTGCCATGAGTTCATTTATACCTTTCTGTCAAAAAACCAAACAAACAAATACCAAGTTCACACAGAGTTTAAAGTTGTTGTAACTTTGACAAAATCTATTTATGTACATTGTCAAGGCTAGAATGAGTAACATTGTAAAAATATGTGGAAAGGACAGTTTGACAAAATCTCTAAGGGAGGCACCATATCCCTCAGCTGTCCAGGTTTTTGCAGACTGTCCAGATGTTTGCCCTATGTCTTTTGGCTTTTCCCGGTTAGGGGTCGCCACAGCAGAACTCCGGTCTGCTAATGATTGGCAGTTGATTTTTTACATACCGGCTTGCCAGGCCTGACACACAACCTTCAATGAAGGTACACCCATTCATGCATGTCTCCCCACAGAAGATGCTCTAACTGAGAATCGAACCAGACAACATCTTACTGTGAGGTGACAACGCTACTGCAGCACCACCTATATTTCTTCAAAAAAAAGGATTGAAGTTGCTAAGTAGTTTTAGACATCATATCCTTTAAAAAATGCATACCAACACAAATCCTGTTATTCTAACAATATCAACACAAATCCTGTTATTCATGAAAGCAATATTTATAATCTGTCCCTGTTTATTTTAGGCTTTGTCCAGATTTTTTGCACTAAGAAGTTGAGGTGTGTGTGTGTGTGTGTGTGTGTGTGTGTGTGTGTGTGTGTGTGTGTGTGTGTGTGTGTGTGTGTGTGTGTGTGTGTGTGTGTGTGTGTGTGTGTGATAGACAGAGAGAGAGAGATAGACAGACAGTGTGAGATATAGCAATGTCCTAAATTGATCTAACAATCTAACAGGTGGAATTTATTTTCAAGTGCATTTTCAAGAAATTGCGAGCTTCAAGGGAAGCAAAGGTTACTGCTGCTCATGTTAGTCTGTTTAAAATGTGCAACTGTTTTGTTTAGCAAATGGCATCATTACTGTGTTATAGAATTTTAAAGCAGTGTTAGCACAGCAGGTAGCATAGTTGCATCTTGATGCAAAGGGCTGTAGGTTCTATTCCTACAGCATAAACATTTGCATTTTAAGGGGGTATATGGTACTACAGTTCTTAGTATGTCCTGCTTTGGATGAGACACCTAATAACTATGAACCTGTTTTTCAGCTCGCCACCTATTCCCTATTGTAATATACCGGTTTACCATTTCTTTTAATGTAACATAGGCAATTTATTCTTCAAGGGCTACAGGCACTGAATTTGTAAATGAAACACTGAAATATAAAGTTTTTTTCTAACAACCACCTCTTCATTGGTTTCAGATCTCTTTAATGTGGAATTATTCAGATGACTTTTACTTCTGCAGAGATTCTGCATATTGACTGATATTGGTGGATTGTATGACAGATGTTTGAGTGGCCCTTTATGGTTGAAATGTTCTGAACTGGGCAGGTTGTCATTATTGGTTCATATCATTTGTTTCATTGCTTAAAGGAAAAATGTTCAGAACTATAAATTTAAAACACACTCTAACAAGTGGTGCTGTATTATACAAGGGATATAATTCAATTATTATATAGTATAATTAATACAGTCAGGAAGGTGAATCAAAGAACTTTTGCATGGTTCTAAAAATGTGTGTAAGGAGCCTATGATTTGAAAACAGTCCAAAGGTAAACTTACTGCCACTGGCCAGATGCATTTTCTTTGAATGTGGGTTTCAATGCTGTTTCAGTGAATATGGGTTTCAAAGGTAAAGTTTTAATTCTAAGTCTGTTTTCATTGTAAGACTATTGCTTTGTTTAGGTTTAGTAAATGCCTATCTGTGTTTGTGCTATAAAATTTGAAATAGAAGTTGTAAATGAAATCCAAATATCTGTAATCATTGTAGAAGTGATGCATAAAACAGTATGCACACTGACAGATTTGAACAGTGTCTATGACAAATGGGGAGAAATATCCAAGTAATGGGACACTGGAACGGCTGCGTGGGTGGAGGGGGCAGGGCCCTGGGGCTGTGTGGGTGGGGCTCTGGGCTGTGTGGGTGGGGCTCTGGGTTTGCACCCCCCTGCAAAAAATCCTGTGGGCTCCCTTGATCACAGGGGTGACTTTTCTATTTCCCATCTACTCATCAAGATTTCTCTTGAAGAGGGCCAGTGAGGTGCTCTGTTTGACATGTATGGGAAGTCTATTCCATAGCATGGGCATTCCCTGAGTTATATACCTGTCCCTCTAGCTTGTTCTGTTGATTGTGGTAATGAGGTTGTGGTCTCTGGAGCATGTGGTGCATAGTGATTGTGATTTCTTAAGATGTATCATTTCTAACAGAGCTGGATCAGACATGGCTTTGTAAGTCAAGCAGAGATCGCCTCTAAGTAGGTGATATGAGACAGAGAATAGTTGGAGTTTTTTGAGTCTGTCCATGTAGGACAAGTGTTTAAGGCCTAGGATCTCCTTTGTGAGGAACTTTTGTGGCCTCTCCAGTTGTTGCAGGTGTCTAGTGAGGTACATGCCAAATAGGGCATTGTACTAAATGATTGGCCTAATAAGCTAGTAAAAGTGCAGGAGAGGAGAGAACTAGCAGATCTAAGGGAAAAATTGAAGAGCAGACATTTTGGCACTAATCAGAAGCATGCAAATAGTCCTGGATACAGCAAATCTGTGTCTGGACCAGACTAGTTACAAGAAAGGCAGGAAACAAGTGCAAATGTGGGCTTTTAAACCACCAACACAGAGGCATGAAGAAATGTGGTTGTGGCTGCTGCTGACCCTCCATCCTTGAATGCTCTGAATACAGGCTGTCGAGCAGAAACACCACTATTTATGTAAATAGCTTCTAAAACTGCTATTCCATGAACCTGCTTTACTTAACTATATGTTCCTCCTGTGATTCCTTCTCTAGAAGCAAACCCATCAGAAAACTCAGTGACAGAATAAAGGAACATAGACAGGCCATAAGAAACAGACAGGAGAATAATGCCATAGCTAGGCACACTTTTACCTGCATAAACAGTCTTCAGTTCAAATTCCTGGTATTGGAAAGCCCAGACAGGTTTTTTGGGGACTACAAAACCTTGCTAGCGATAATGGAACTGCAGTGGCAAATTAAGCTTAAAGCAGACACGTCCCCGGGTCTCAATGGGAACCTTAATACAAGGTGCTCACTAAAAGGGAGGAAAAGTAAACCTATCTGGTGGGCATCTGCAATAAATAAAATCTATAATAAAAGGAAAAAATTACTGTCCATGACCAAGAAGGGGCAGGTGCCTAATTGGAAGCAATCTCTTCTTAGCCTGAACAAGCAAATAAGATAAGAGCACTAGTGAAATCCTCCAAAGCAAACTTTAAGTCCAAACTGGCAACATCTACTAAAGACAATCATAATGCCTTCTTCACATATGTCCGCAATCTCAAAGGAATCACTCAGATCTGCTCAGAGCTGGTAGTCAAGGACACCACATACACAAACTCTGTAGATATAACCAACCTGCTGGAACACAGGTTCAGTGATAACTTCATCACTCTGTATCCCCATCTGTAAACCAGGACATCCCCAGCACCTGCCCCACTCCCCTTATCTGCAGGGAGTGAGTCATCACTGCTCTTTCAAAGGCAAAAAATACAGGCTCCATGACACCTGATAACATCCCAAGCTACATCCTACATAAACTCAGGCAGGAACTTGCAACACCATTAGGCACCCTATTCAATGAAAGCCTGAGTACAAGCTTCATCCCAGCCAAGCAGAAGACAGCCACTGTCATCCTTTTGCACAAAGGTGGAGCATCTAATGATCCAGGAAATTATAGACCCATCAGACTAACTAGCCTGATCTGCAATGCCATGGAATGGATTTTCATAGACCTCATTAACAAGGACATTGGCAACCTCCAAACACTCGATCCCACACAGTTTGGTTTCATCAAGGGGAAGTCATGCCTGTTAAACTTGGTTAACTTCTTTAAGACAGTCACCTAAGCCATGGATAAGGGGAAGATGGAACACACTGCCTACCTTGACCTGGTCAAAGCATTCAATACTATTCCGCACTTAGGTATAATAGATAAACTCTCTGAACTAGGCATCAGTCTGTATGTTACTAGATGGGTAGCAAACTGGCTCACTGATAGAACTCACCTATTCAAAATAAGGGGAGCCACCTCAAGCAGTAGACCATAATGGGTGGTGTACCCCAGGGATCAGTCTTGGAGCCTCTGTTGTTTGGGATATACTTTTATAAGGTGCAGGCCAAAACCAGTGGGCTATGGCTGGCCAAGCTTGTAGATGACTGCAAGCTGGCATTGTCATCAATTTCCCCTAGTGATGTGGACATCCTCCAAGAGGGTCTCACCCAAACAAATGACTGATGCTAGAAACATAGCCTCAAACTGAATGCCAAAAGATGCATCATCATCATCCCCTTTGGGGAGAGAGACATCCCCACAAATTATCACATTGATAACAAGGTTCTAAGCATGCAGTCAGTCGTGAGGGACTTGGGCACCCAGGTTGATAGCAACCTGACCTATGACCATCATATTGCCTCCATTGTATGGAAGGCTTTCTACATGGCCTACCTCATTACGAAAAGTATCTCATCCAGAAAATACACCCCTGTTCCCCATCTAGTTATCTAGGTTGCACTTAATAAGAGACAATGAGGTACTCTGCTTAACATGGAGATGGAGTCTATCCCACAGAAGGGGTAGTCTCTGGGACACAAATATGTCCTGCCAACAAGTCCTATTGATGTCACAGACCAGGTTGAGGTTGTGCATGTAGGTTACATGAGTGGAGCTTGACTTGCAGATATGCAGCAGTCCCATCAAGGCAGGGTTTGAGATTGCTTTGTATGCCAGAGAGAGAGGTCACCTCTGAGGAGTCTGTATGAGACTGAGAACAGGGACAGAGCTTTTAACCTGTCTGTGTAGGGCAAATGTTTGAGGCCCTGGATTCTCCTGGTGTGGAACCTCTGTGGTCTCTCCAGCTGCTGCATGCACTTTGTGAGGTACATGCCGAAAGAGGCATTGTACTCAATAATGGGTCTTATAAGGGAAGAATACAGGGATGTTATGACCTCCTTGTCCCTGGATGAGATACTTTTCGTAATGAGGTAGGCCATGTAGAAAGCCTTCCATACAATGGAGGCAATATGATGGTCATAGGTCAGGTTGCTATCAACCTGGGTGCCCAAGTCCCTCACGACTGACTGCATTTCTGAAGAAGTTTGACCTGTATCCATAAAATGAACGAAAGTGCTCAAATGTTGATGTAAGATTTATTAATATTATCTTGAGCATACATGTAGTCTCCAAAGCATAAGGCTTCTTTGCCATTAATATATAAAGACTAATTGAAAACCAAATTACTGGTCTGTTGCATTTTTAGTTGAGTAACAGAAGTAGTTAGCAAGTTTCTAAGTTAATCTATTTGCGAATAGAGGTTTTTATTTTTATGTAAGTTGTAGTCCATCTTTGTAGACAGTGTTGAATCATATATATATATATACATACATATATATATATATATATATATAGAGAGAGAGAGAGATGTAGATATATGTGTGTGTGTGTGTGTGTGTGTGTGTGTGTGTGTGTGTGTGTGTGTGTGTGTGTCTAATGGATTCCAGCCACAATAGCCTAAAAGTGAATAAATCAATTTTACTTAAACAGTAAAATCATAGAATAATAGATTCCTAGAACGTACAAGACAACTGGGCCATGTGGCCATTTATGTCTTGACAGTACTTTTGCAAGGAGCAATAGACTTGTTGTACTGGGGTAAATTTATGGGCCAAAGAAGACATTGCGAATACAGTTTAAAATATACATAAGATGGCACATTGTTTGTGTCTTTCGGCTTTCCCCGGTTAGGGGTCGCCACAGCGGAACTCCGGTCCGCAAATCATTGGCAGTAGATTTTTTTACATGCTGGCTTGCCGGGCCTAACGCACAACCTTCAATGAAGGAATGCCCATTCTCGCATGTCGCCACACAGAAGACGTTCTAACTGAGAATAGAACAGGCAACGTCTAACTGTGAGGCGACAACACTACCGCAGCACCACCACCGCAGTCAATAAGATGGCACATACAAAGAAATAAAATAAAAATAATAATAATAATAAAAATAGACAGGGTGCACAAAGAAAAAAATATTCTTCAGATAGCCAAGTACCCTGGCTATCTCTACAGAAATACTATGCTTAGATAAATTAATAATTACATACTCACAAATGGGTCCACACAAACAATACAGCATTGTATCACATAGCATACAATGTTTTTCCCCAGCTACCAGTGGTCACTGCATGACATCATTTCCTGTTGCTGCCCTCTGTTCATGCTGAAAAAAAAACATTAATTTCACCATTTCTTCTACTTGTCATAGAAAGGTTTCTCAGGAGCAAAAACTTAATTGCATCTGTACTGCATCTGTGGAAATTATCAGTCCATATCCAAGTCTGCTACCTTTCCTTGAGTCCATTGTTGTGTGGCTTGTTAATATGTAAGCTATTAGGCCCGTGAGAGACTGCAGCAATTACAAATCAAAAAACAGTTCCTGGTCTTTAGTCTCCTTTGTCACATCCACAGGCAAAATGAGAAAGTCTGGAGATTCAACTCATTTCAAAAGACATTTACTGCTGTTTTATATTCAAAAAGAAAAAAAAAATCACACATTTCTTATTTATGACTACTAGCACACTGATTGTAGTTGAACAACAGAGAAGAATAAAAAAATACACAACTTGTTAAATTCATTTTCCCCTTATCCTCACTTAAACCCTGGAAGCACAATTCTGTTTCCTCCCCAAAGAACCTCAAGCATGTCTTCTAGAGGCATCCCTCAAGAAATGAAGATTGAGAAAGGTGCAATCTTTTGGTGCATTATTCTATATCTTTTCTAGATAGACTGTCTGCATTACTACTAACACTACACCTCTTCTATATTGGATAGCTATGCTATAGGACTGCAAGGCTAAGAAACTTTCTGTTCACTTGCTGCATTAGCCATTTTGGAAGGTTGTGGCCTGTAACCACACTGAAGTCTCAGATGCTCCTTCAGTATGGCTGTATAAGATTCCTCCCTGGGTTATAGTCTGAGGTTGAAGTACACAATAGGGTGCTCTTCTCCATGTGAGGTCCCCATCCCATGGGTAGAAACATTTACCTATGAAATAAATTCTTGTCTAAAATTGGGACTGGCTAGAACATAAAGTTGATTAAAAAGCCTCCTTGAGCCTTTGAAACACCTAATCACAGGCTTGTGTAAAGGCAACCATATGTATTCTATATTTCGGTAATTCGGTAAGGTGTATAATGGGAGAGTAGTTATCATACAAATTTCCTATGATACACTCTGGTCTTAAGAATGCTTAAGTTTCTTGGTAGTAGAGGTGGGCCACACCTGAAAAGGCCTGATCTTGGCTAGTTCTGGCCTAATCGTGCCACAGTCCACTCTGTGAGCCAGATAAAATATCTCTACTATACCCTCTTGACATTTGTCAGACTTCATAGTCAGCCCTGCCCTTTGTAGTGCACCCCAACATTTTGCTGACATAATGTCTAATGTTTATGAAATTTTCTGTTAGCTGTGATTCAGTTATTTGTGTTTGTGATGAAATATGCGTTGATCAATTGTAGCAGTGATTTTTTTTCAATTAAATACATTTTTGATGAAGTGTGTGTGTGTGTGTGTGTGTGTGTGTGTGTGTGTGTGTGTGTGTGTGTGTGTGTGTGTGTGTGTGTGCGTGTGTGTGTGTGTGTGTGTGTGTGTGTGTGTGTGTGTGTGTGTGTGTGTGTGTGTGTGTGGTGTGTGTGTGTGTGTGTGTGTATGTGTGTGCGTGTGTGTGTGTGTGTATGGGTCAACTTTAATTCAGTGAAAACTCTTTTCACTGAATTTCAATTCACCCTCAAAAAATTGCTGAAAGCTCAAATCACTGAAAACTCACTTCATTGAATCACATTTCACTGAATGTAAGTACTGTTGGGTAAATAAAACATATATGCCCTTTTCCCCACGGCAGTGCAATCCTGGAGTTAGTATATATAGCTGGAAGGGTGGGGGGCATAGTCCCCCACATTCGGGGGTGAGGGGGGACATAGTCCCCACCTACTTAACTTTTATATTTATGAATCTCATTTCACTGAAAGCTAACAATATAAAACCAAAAATAGGTATATATGTATATATATATATATATATATATATATATAAAAACAGATGCCAGATACAATAATTTAAAAGAATAAATATTACTTAAATAATTAAAGCAAATATTGCAAATGCAGATTTATATATATATATATATATATATATATATATATATATATATGGTTCCCTATCAGAAGCCTGAAACACTATAAGCCTGAAAATCAAAATCCTGAAACCAAAAGCCTGAAAATTCAAAATCCCGAAAACCCAAAATCCTGAAACTCAAAATCCTGAAAACACAAAATGGACATATTGACGTCATTGTGGCTTTGCTATTGTTAGCCCTGTGGTGTTAGGTCATGCGTTGGGTTCAGGTAAGTGTGCGGTTGGTTTTATGTTAGGGTTAGGGGTGGTTTAGGTGAGTTAGGGTTAGGGCGCAGGTTAGGCATGTATGCAATAGTGACAAATATTGGGGTTAGGGGCAGTTTAAGTGAGTTAGGGTTAGGGCGCGGGTCAGGTGAGTGTGCGATAGTGACGGACCTTAGGGTTAAGGTTAGGGTCAGGGTCAGTTGGTAGATATTAGTGTCTTTATAGTGACATATTAGCATTATTTGTGCTTTCAGGATTTTGAGTTTCAGGATTTTGGATTTTCGGGATTTTGAATTTTCAGGCTTTTGGTTTCAGGATTTTGATTTTCAGGCTTATAGTGTTTCAGGCTTCTGATAGGGAACCATATATATATATATATATATATGTATATATATAAATATATATATATATATATATATATATATATATATATATATATACGTATATATATATATATATATATATATATATATATATATATATATATGGATCTGCTTTCATTAGACGAAAGTACGATAAACAGAATTCTACTTATCTGAGCTGAATCCACCAAAGCGCCACTTAAATGAATGAATGGACTGCCAAATTCCTTTCACAGGGAAAGGAACCAGTTGACCGCCATGGTGAACTGTGCCCTCTCTTCTGTGTAGTGTGATCCCGGAATTAGTATATATAAGTAGGGGGATGATGTGGGGGTGAAGCCCCCCCACTTTGGCGGGCTTACTTTTCCTCTGCTTCATCTGGTTTCCATGATGGTCAAGTGGTTCCTTTCCTTATAAAAGGAATTTGGCATTCTGTTCATTCGTTAAAGTGGAGCTTCAGTGGATTCAACTCTGGTAAGTATAATTTGGTGGATCGTACTTTCATCTAATGAAAGTGCATCCATATATACATGATATGTACAGAAAAAATAAACTTCAGATACCCAAGGTCCCTGGCTACCACTTAATGCAGAAATACTGTTCATAACTGCCATTGTTTAGATAAATGAATAATTATTACTCTGAAAAGGATTTGGTGCAAACTGTAGCATAGCATACCTTAGCATATGGATAACAATGTTAGTTCCAAATGCTTATCACATGTCATCATCCTCCTGTTACTGGCCTCAGTTTACACTGAGGAAAAAAGTATGTAGTTAGTCCAATTCTTCTGCTTGTCATAGAAAAGTTTATAAAGAACAAAAGCTAAATCACATTAATTTCACAACAACAGAAATTGGGAAAACATACACAAGTCTACTTCTTTTCCTTGACTATGTCTCTGTGTGGCTTAGTGAAACACAAGCAATTAAATCCAAAAGGAAGGAAAACAAGTTCTTTCAGATTTTTTCTCACATTCAGAAGTGAAGTGAGCGCGTCTTTTGATGCCATGTTTCAAAAGACATTTGCTCTTTCTTTATAGTCAAAAAAGACAAAAGGCATACATTCCCAAGACGTGCTCAGACACAACAAGAAAGAAAAAGAGAAAAAAATAGATTACATTTTAACTCAGCATCATTTAGCCTGCCCTATCCCCTGGTATCACAAATAAATAATGTATAAAAAGTAAAACTGACTGAAGCTGAAAGCCCAGGAGACCAGCCAGATGATTACATTCAAGTCAGCCCTGATGAACGAACAATTTTGTATTAATTTAAGGAAACTGGTTGCAGTGGGAAAAGATGTAGCAGTAGGAGCTATAATAACAGGGCAGTGGAGAGCTCTGGAAACTCTCATAAGGGGAATCTAAGGCATGAATAAGGAGATTAAGAGTGAAGATGGAGGAGAACAGCATAAGAGAAAAATGTTTGGATGATGCATTGTAGCAGCAGTAGAGTAAGATGGATTACTTAGAGGACCAGTTACACAGTACTAACTCATATATTTTAGGACTCTCATAAGGGTTCCCAGATATAGATAGCTTGATACTGGACTTTTGCTCTTACTTAGCAGAACAAAACATTCAAAACTGGAAGAATATGTCACATATAGAAAAGGAATGATCCAGAAGGTCCACCCTGACATATCTGAGCATGGTTTCAATCCCACAAGATCAAACCAGACATTTTGTTAATCCTTTTTCCACCACTCCCTGCCATCCATCAAGCCTCCTATATTGAATGCTTATTCATTCATGAGTGGTGGGAAATTCCCAGATTCTCTGGGGTGAGAGCTGTCTTAGGTGGGCTGGTATACAAAGAGACATCAGGGTTAATTGTGCACATGCCAGCATCTTGGCTAAGGTGATGTTTTTTATTGTGGATGGCATAACCCTATCCCTGGTTATGACTTGATCACTTGCATCACTGCAAAGGCTGCCCATGTTCTATTGTCTATGCTTGCTTGCTTATCCATGTGTCTTAACAAGGGCTACCAGCTTGTGTAGTCATGCCCATGGCCTTCCACTAATTTCTCCATTCAGACATAACCCATCCTCTGGTACAGGTAGTGTCCACAGATCAGTGGTGCAAGACAAATGGGATCATCACCTCCCCTCCACCAATAGGTATGTCCATTCCCCCTGCCTGCTGTATCAAGTGCACAAGCTAATAATCAACCTTCAGTTGTCTGTACCATGGTCAGGGATTTATTCATATAAGCTAAAGGTGCAAGCTTAAAATGTGATTTTGATGCCAGTGAGAGTATGAATGTGTTTACATATTGTGATATATTAATAAAGACATAGAAAGACTTGCTGGATGCATTATTTTAAAAAATTCACTTGTTCCAATAATTGCAAAATTGGACATGAGACAGATGCCCATTAGGATCTGCTATCATGCCTTCTAAATGACACAGAAGAGAGGGGACAGTTTCTGTCTCCATACTGAGGAAGAACTTAATGATTTTCTAGCCTGGAGAATACAGGTCAAATACAGCTGACATAAATCATCAACATGGTGTTTAGAAATCCCATATGAATATAGGAGGACAATGGACATCGACCATGCAAGAAGGGGTTATCAGTGGCAATGCATCGTTATTTTGATGCAGAGTCAATTGCAGGAAAAAGTAATCCTGACAGGAAACAAAGCTATTAAACATGCTGTAAAAGGTGGGTGATGAACACAGTCAGAATGTAAATAAATGAAAGTTATGGTGTTGATGCATCTAACCCTTAAACCTGGATGTCCAGAAGTATATCAAGAAGTTCTCCAACAGAAAATATGATATGCAGCACACAGAGAGAAGCTGAAGTAGGAAGTGAGAGAGAGAGAGAGACAGAGACAGAGACAGAGAGACAGAGAGAGAGAGAGAGAGAGACAGAGACAGAAACAGAGAGAGAGAGAATCCTTAAACTCAGAAAAGGGATGAGGAGCTTCGGAATAAACCCAGAGACTCAGATGTCTTCTGCTGAAACTGAGATACTTAAAAATCTGGACAGAATAAAAGAGGAGATGCAGGTGTATTTTTGGAGAAAAGCAAAATAGAGAGAGAAAGAGAGACAGAAAGAGAAAAGGAAAACCAAGAGGAAGAAAGCAAGTGGATGGCAGCAGTCTGAAAAAGGAAAAAAAAATGGAATGCTAAAAAAAGGTAGACAGGATATGTTCTAAGCATGTTGACCTGAAGTAGAAACCACCGAACCATGGTCAGAAAAGACTTACTGGAATTGGAAGGACCTCTAAAAGATAGGTGCAGGTAAGACAAAATGGACCATAGAAAGAAATTATTGGAGTTATTTGCACTACCCTCCAACTCCCACTCAAAAACATTTACATGAGGGGATCCTTGCAAGCTGTTGATTTAGGACTGAAAGTATAGAAGAGGAAGGAAAGTGAATAATGAATTTCTTATTACACAATGGAGAGACCCTCTCCTGCAATGAATACAAAGCACCCAAGCAAAAGAATCTGAGTGAGAAAAAAACTTGATGGGATATAGTTGGCTTAATGTAACATGTTATTGCCCTAAATTAAAATGCAAATGAATGAAACTGACTCTGAATGTACCATGTTAACACTGGTAATAAGTTTTGCTGTAATTTATCATTGAGGGGATTGTGACCATACAGACTAATCTAAATGAGGCTGATAGATCTATAGAAACAGACAGAGCACAAAGAAAAATAGGAAAGGGGGGAGGTGGAAAAAGAGAGAGAGAGAGAGAGAGAGAGACAGACAGAGAGAATGTTAAAGGGTTGTGAATAGTAATAGGAACTGGTGTGGAGACATGGAAACGGGGAGTACATAGGGAGAAGATGAACCAAGTTTGAGACATTTTCTGGCAGACACATCAGAGGGCTCACTGATCTCTGGAGGGATAAGAAGAAAGAGGTTTGAGTATGTGGGTGACAAAGGATAGAATATTCACTTTGGAAGGACAATCCAGGTGGAAGAGTCACTGACACATAGAAGGGGGAAAGAACAATAGGAAGAGGAGGAAGGAAAAATAAAGGACTAAGGTAAGTATAGCTGATTTAATATAGGAGAAAGTTCCAATCCTATTAAATGGAAGAAACTGCACACTAAGCTTGAAAGGTATGGACAACATAGTAATGTGACAGGTGACTAAAATGAAAGTGAGGAGTAGTGAGGGAACATTGAGAAAAGAATATACTAAAAGGGAGACTGTTCACAAAGCAAGAGGAAAGTAATGCAGATTATCAATGTTACTCAGGGATAAAATTGCAAGGTAAATAAGGAGGGGTTGGGGTGTGAAGTTGTGGACAACTATGAATTGACAAGGATAATGGGACATTTTTACAACTTCTTAAAGCAGTGAGAACAGCTTATCATTAAATACAGCTAATAAACAATAACACAATTTGCTCTGCCACTGTCTTACTCATATATGTTCAGTGTTTATAAACATTCAAATTGTTTATATTTAATACACTGTTGTCATGAAATGCATTAGGTTTGCCTTATGCCTGGGTTGGGGCTGAAAAGTCCCAGGGCAGTCCACTTCCCTGTTAACAAAGTAAATAAATAAATTGTTTGATATTATGGCTGTTGAAGGTGATAATCTGTTTACTGATAGAATAAGATTTTTTTACATAAACATACCACATATATTAAGCTTTATAAAACGTTAGAAATGACATTTGTAAATGTATTTGGTTCCTTTTCATGAGACATAATAATTTAAGTCTGGTCAAGTTAGTAGACATAAAAGTACATTGTTATAGAACACAAAGCAAAACAAGTTTCATTTGTAGGCCACTGCCCTTATAATCTATCATTCCCTATAACCTACCTTCCCACAATAAGCATCAATTGCATTTTAAATCTGTTAAATTGTCACAGATTTTATCTGTGGATAACTTACTCCAGCTGGTGACTATATGCTGTGAAAACTAATTCAAGTTTTTATTATTTCTGAATGTTCTTAATAATCTAATATGCTCCACATAACTCTTTTCAAACCTAGACACTGATTGGTACAAATGTTAGTCACTTTATAGACTAAGATTACATTTCCTTTAGGAACCTATAGTTCACTAAGGATTGTCTCAAAACTGACAGTCTTTCTATGTATGACAACATCTCGAATTCATCAATCAACATTGTATATTTCATCTGTATTCCATCACTTTCCTCTGTCTTTATTTGTACATTTTATACGTCAACCATAAACAATTATTATACTCAAGTATAAGCCTTATTAGACTGTTATAAATTGTTTTCATCACATCATTCTCTTCAGATTTTTGCAAATCTTGTGACACATCCAGTCATTTTTAAGCATTCTCTCAATACACAGTCCATATGATCACCAAAACATAATCTATCATCAACCCATATTCTAATGTCCTAAAATATGAATGCATGCTTAATTTTCTTTATTTCTAATCTGTAATCATGCTGCAAATGTGAAGGACTGGAGATTGTGTATTAGATCTTATCAACATTAATTATCATGTACACACACTTTTTCTAAAACCCATTAACAACTCTCCTTTTGTTCCAGTTTACAGGTTTTATTAACTTTAAATCACAGGCTAACAGGCATATCAGCTATATATCATCTGAATAGGTAAACACCAGAATTGTTGCCATGATAGGATTTGTAATAGATATGCTGCTCACTGTTTAACAGCTGTGCCACTATCCAGCTAAATAATCACAGGGATATTTCCATGTTATCTAACTTTACCATCAGCTGTACATGGTTTGTTCTATGAAATGTTGCACAGATGTCATTTTACAAACATCAGTTTGAGTACTTGATTGTATGGATGTGATAGCTGTGAAGTTTCTATATTAATATGCTACTGTTTTCTGAATCAGACTGGAACAGATATGTGAGCTGCACTTAGGTCTTTTTTTATTGTTTGTCCCCTTCACCAGTTATACCTTCTGCACCTGTCTCAGTGACCCCATCCATTGCTGGGTCTGCCATCTCTTCCTTCCATTCCCAGAATAACTCTAATTCTGGGCTGGAGCCTGCATGGAACTTAAGGGCATTCTGGGGTAGGGGCAGTATTGTGCCAACTGTTTTCATGAAGGAAAGGGATTTTTTTCTTATGGCCTACCTTCATTTTGCTCATCACCCCTCCGTTACTCATATCATAATGCAATTTGAGGAATACTCCCCTCCATAGATCAACCTCACCTATGGAGTTCAGAGATGAATGTCCCTCTTTCCTGAGCTAGTCATGCTCATCCTTCTCTGTCAGCATCTCAGATGCCCGAACTGCTAATTGAACCTATATTGCCCGGGCCATAGTTAAGGCTTTCTCTTTATGCCACACTGCTGGCCTGAGCTGCACTTAAGTTTTCTAAACTCTGCAGCAGGTGCACATTAACAATGTGATTTAATACACAATATGTGAACTGCTGACATTTTTCTATGAATGTAATAGAAATATATAACACTTGTAGATGAAGTTGTAATTTCTTTTTGTTGGGAAACATACTAATTAGAACTAAGATGAAAAAAAATGTTGACAGACGTGGCATGCTGTAATTGATTTGCCCTCTGTTTTTGCAATCTGTGGCTATTGCTAGATCAGGAAGCTGAAAAGTCATATAGAAGCAATTACAAATTATGTAAAGTAGATAGCTAGCCAGGTCCAGGCAAACATACTTATTAGTATGTAAATATGAAGGTCTGCTCGATTGTATCTGTGACGGCTGTAGAAAAGATATAATATATACCTGATTGAACAAGTTAAAGTCCATAACTAAAGAGATTGTTTCCTGATTTTTTTCCTGATGTTCAGATCTGTGAGTTTCGTTTGTTTTTTCTGCAGTTTTGTGTTTTACTGAAACACTTTTCAAAAGTTCAGCCAGTGGATATAGAATGAACACTATTTTATTCAATAAATAACAGTTGTGGAAAGTTTAGCTGACAGATATTTTGTACTCCTAGTAATTTGCTTGTTTAGAAGGATTATTTTCTGTTTCCCTGTACAGTTTAATACTTCTCTGTATATTTAACTGTTAACCGTATTGCTTAACTCATTTTTTTCTTAAGTAAAGTATTTTATGTCTTCCCCTTTACAAGGTTTGTAGCTGGTTTTCTATTCATAGATTGGTTAAGTGGTAAATGGGTATTAATTGCTGACTGGTGATAAACTGCTGATATCCACCTCCATTGTTCGAGCTATTAAGTACATTGTCATTTCTGCAAATAATTATTGGACTTATTAAAAATGATGAGACAGTAACCGAGAGGTTCCCAATCTAATAATCTGGGGGATGGCAGTTTATATTTTGGTCCAGGAAAGAAGGCTATAGTGCTGAAAAATATTGTTGCCTTCACTGGAAATCAATGTACATATATGTATATGCTTGTTCTTGCGTGTGTGTGTGTGTGTGTGTGTGTGTGTGTGTGTGTGTGTGTGTGTGTGTGTGTGTGTATGTGAATTTAAGTATCTAAGTACAATTACTATATACAAGGTAGTACTGAAAGGTACTAACAGCCCAGCCAGTGTGTTGAGAAAGTATTCTAGGTGGGCTAGGCCAAGGACTTTATTCAATGCAATGTTCAGTATGAAGCCTCTTCTTGGGTGCAGATTTTATCGGTCCACACTTAGAGCAATAGTAATTATTTCCTGCATGCTTCTGTTACCAAGTTGTATTTACTGAGTTGTTTAAGGATTGACATCTGAGGGCCATTTTTATGCTTTAATCTGTTTAGTAGGAGTGGTGTGACTCCAGATGTCATACCTCTGGTGGCCGTCAGATTAAGATTTTTAGATTAAAGAATACATTATTGGTGGATAGTTGATCTGATCCAAGAATCATGTCACTATCAGAAACACTTTCCACTCAGTCATTACACTGATTTCACAGCTTGTTTGCAGAAGTTAGATTCAAACTCCCAGCTAGCTGTCTGCAGAGTTTTTTCAAAACAATATTAGCTTGAATTAAATATTTACAGCTTGTGTATGCACACATTTTATGCAACACAAACAATACCAAGATTTGGAACAAATTAACATAAGCTATGAATATGATGAAGAGTATTAAGGAATTAAGCACTCAATGGATAGTAATATAGACAATATGAAATTTTGTCATAGCATTTGGGAGTCAGTGCTTCTTAACCTTCTGTTCTGAGCAATAGATATATATGAACTTCTAAAGTTATGAATTTATGAGGATGGATAATTGTAGATCACTGTCCCTAATTACTTCAATAGTTTCAATAGTTTCTCAGAGCTAATATCTCCATGACCTTCCCCACGTTACTAAATAAGCTTATAGGCATGTAACTACTTAGGATGTCTCTTTAATCCATTACTTTGCATATTGCTTTTACTTCACTAATGTAATCTGAAATTTGAAGATATCCAGTTTTCCCAAAGTGAATCTTAATATCCACAGATCCCTGTTAATAATACCTTCCAGCCATGGGGCCTTTGTGAAGTCCAGCCTACTCAGCAGAATTATTATATCTTCAGCTGATAACATAAAGCTGAATCTCTCTTCCTTGGCTAATGTCATCCTAAAATGTAATACTTTTAGACTGATAGATGATAACAAAATAGGTTAAATAATGCTTCAGTCTCAGTTCAATCCATGTAAATTAAACTATTCTCCTTAAATTATTCAATATAGTGAACTGGTTCTTTATCCTTACTAATATACTTAAAAGGCTCTCTCATTGTCTTTCATATTTTAACTAAATATGTCTCACATTTGTCTTGATCATTATGTACACTAGATTTAATCTGGCTAGCTAAGCTATTTGTTTATTTTTGCTTTCAGAAACCAGTTTTTGCTCACTTTTCATTTTTTTTGATACATTTACTTACTCTCTCTTTATTATATTCTTTGCCCATTTACTAATATTACCAGTTTTGTTGAAAAGTTTCCTCCCAACTATGACCTATTGTTTAGTTTTCTTGCATTTAAAAATGTATTCTTTGAAGCATTTCATTCCACCCGCCAAGAGTTCCACTCAGTGAGCAAATTTCAGGCATTTCCCTGTATTTGTAAATTTGGTAATTGTTGTCAATGTTGGTACAGGACCCTTATTCATATGAGCTACTGTTGAAATAAGCAGAAGTGCAATAACTACAGCCTGATCTCTTCCAGTGATAGGAGGTAGAAGATGAAAATTAATGATCCTGAATACACTTAAAATGCATATGATGTAACAATCTGTTTTATATTAGTTTCTGACATGGATTTGCCTCATTACAGCTGAGTGAGGCCTCCAGGTGCATCTGCAGTTAACTCCTACTGATGCCTCTAGGGTCTATATCAGATAGTCAAAGTTCCATAAGTCCGAACACCCAATGGTTGAACCATTAAGTTCGAAGTTACAGAACTTCGACTACTGATAAAAAAAATAAAAATACAACGGACGAAAAAGTAAATTGTTGTATGCAGGAGGGCAAGCCCCCCTGCACCCCCCACACCCCCCGCTACTTAAGTATACCAACTCCAAGACTGCACCACATTGAAGTGAATGGAAACCTCCGCTTATGGAGATTTCCATTCACACGCTCAAACATTTACAAATTCGAACATATGGTCTTGACCATATGTGGTTCAGACTTGTAAAAGTTTGACTACATGACAGGAACCCATGCATCTAGGCATCAGTAATTCCAAAAAAACATGCTACGTGCAAGATTTTAAAAGATTTTTTGTTAAAGCTTACACAATACCAAACTCAACTGTAATAATATTTGGCCTCTGTCTAGTACAGGTAAATAGATACTAACTGTTGTTTTATGATATTAATTTATATAGATTTAGGTTTCACCTTTACATATCTCAACAACCAAGTACCACAGACAGAATTCTTTAGCCTCATATGAAAGCCCTCAGCTAGATGAATAAAATGCTGCTAACAGTATGTGTGTAACTTGAGTAGTTCGTGAGATATTGCAAGTTGTTTACAAAATATTACAAATGTAATAGTTACTGTGTTTACTGTGACTTATAAAATTCAGTTTAAGACCTAGAAACTAAAGAATACTACCACTATAAAAATAGTTTGTGCGGAACAGTTTGCCATTTATACTTCTTTCGTAATCCTTATGGTTCCCGAGATATGAACATGTGTTTGAAATGTGAGGGCATAATTTGTTTCTGTCAAAAGGCTTAGGCTCTGCCCATTGGAAGTTACAGTGCAAACATCCTGAGCTCAACTGGAGTGAATGAGTTAAGAAAGCTGAAGTGTCAGTCCTTCCTATTTTGTACAGGGCAAGTTCAAGTTGTCCTATTAGCCCTTCATATCTGTCCAAAGGATAAGTAAATTTAATCAGCTTTGTCATGTTGTCTGATCTTGAGTTGGGTATTCTGTAAAGACCAATCAGTAGAAAGTGTGTCTTGCTAACAGCGATAGTTATACTAATACAGTCAACTGAGTTCTCCTTGTTATAAAAAAAAAATGATTTCCATTACAGTAATATACTTATTCACTAACATCAGGCCACCTCACAAGCTCCATTTAGATTAAACCACGTGTACTTCGAAGACCAGATACTGGTCAGCTTCTTTTAGCCAAGTCTTTGTTAATTGTATACTGTGGAGGCCCTTATTTTTAAAACACAGTTAATAGGTATATCATCGCTTAAACTCAGAGATGTCCTGGAATTTAAACTCAATTACCTCAACAACCCCCTGTATTTAATCATATGTTCCTGGTTTCCACCTCACACTGGATAAGGAACTTGTTTAATACAAAAAATATGAACTTTTTGAAACCGGTACACTGTTGTGCATGTTTACTACAGGAGTTTGTTGAATCTTTAATTTTGGTACTATAATTATGCTCATAAATCCTTTGTCTCAGTAGGCGTTCAATGTTTCCTACATAAAGACTATCACAGGATGTATAAGAGATGATATAACCCAATCCCTTTTGTTCCATGATTATAATGTCTCACACAATCAATTGTCCTTTTATAACCTGGTACAAATATATTGTGTCACTAAAAATCTACATTGGCTGCAACAGCACACTTAGTCATTTTCCTAAGACTACCTGAGTAGAAGGCAAACTTATTGTAATTACCTTCAAACTTGTCTTTAAAGATTACTGTTCCTTTATACACAAATAAAGGCTCATTAACCAAAACTTGTTTGGGGGGATCATAAGCCCCAACAATGATGCATTATGGTTTTCAAATGCTTGTCTTTCTTGCCAAAAGGTAAATTCATGCCAGATTTAAAACTGGCATGCTCATGTTGGACATTTGGTTTTCTAACTAAATCAGTCTGCTTTAAAATAGGTGGAAAGTCACTTCCCCTTCTTTGGGAAATTTCAGTTGCCAAATTGTGCATTATTTCCTTTTGGTATCCTCACTCCAAAAACACTGAAAATAGAACATCCACTTGTTTCATGAACTTCTCATCATCTGAAATAGTATACAAAGTCTGATAGGGTGTCCTTGACTTTTGACCAAATCTTTCTTTTCCATACAGAGTATTAGCTGCTAAATTTAAAAAAAATGTTTATAATAGGTATACATTAGATTCAAATTGCACCATAGCTAATTTTTGGAAATGTTGATCTAAAAAGTCATGGTTAATTTATTATACTGAAAAGTAAATTCTAAAACATCGTCTGTATCATTCAAATAAGTAATTCTCCCAGTACCATATAACTATGTATGCATAAAATGGTGCACACTTTGCACCCATGGCCAAAAATATTTTCTGGTGGAAATATTTTCCCTCAAAAAACAAAAAAAAGTGTTATTTAAAATGGTTTCCAGTGCATCATGAAGCAAATAAATCTATGCATTACCAAATGGTGTGCTCATCACAATGGCGTCATAAAACCAAGTAACACCACTGTCATGGGGGATAGTGGAAAAAAGTTCTTATACATCAGCTGTCACTATTAGGGTATGGTCATTAATGTTAATGCCTGTTAAACATTCTAAAAATGCCATAAGTCTCTTAAAACATAATTGGCATTGACAAAATGTTTTCAACTTTATATTAATTCATGTGGCCAGGCATTTTGGTTTTAGAACCATGTGAGCAAATTATTAGCCTGTATGGTGGATCAGACAAGTCCTTGTCAATTTTCTGAATTCTAAACACTGCTAGGGTTATGGGAAATTTAAATATAAGAAAATCATATAAAGCTTTGTTAATAAAATCTTCAAACAATAAGTTTTCAAACCATATATCAATCTTTCAATCTGCAATGTTTATGAAGTTCTTAGATGTGGGATGATATGCTGCATAATTGAATAAAACACCAGATACCTTAAAAACAAAAGTGTTGTGCTGTCACGACAGTTACTAGGTTCCATATGTTCCAGCAGGTCTATTCGGATCATGAATCATGAAACCAAGTTGGGGGGGGGGGGTAGGTTGTTGTTGACCAAAGCAGTTTTATTGTCAGAAACACACAACATTACACAATATCTGGCACATACACAACAGGACAAATGCATAGTTCAGAAATGCTGAAGCACTTAAAAGTAATCTACCCAAGCCAAAACTTCAAAGGCATCACAGATGCAGTAATTAGAGAAAGTACCCTCAGCAACCTCAAAAACACTACCAAAGCAACACCCACTATGACACCTTTAGCCTCAACTCACAGTGTCTAAGCACATAAGGCAGACCACCACACAATCTATTGTTGGGCATACTGCTATCTCACCCACTAGGCTGAACAAGGAGTGAGTTACAATCATTTGCCTATCAGGGGCCAGGATCTGCCACATCATGTATGCACTCAGGTCTCTGAACCACAAGTACTAGTATGACTCAGTCATAGTCCATGTGGAGTAAATGATCTGGGATGTACCTCCCTGGACTATATGGAGAGACATAATGGAACACTTGGCCTATGTATCCCAGGCAGTATGATGTAGCATTGAGCAGCATTCTACCTTTTTAATGATGATACGATGATACAAACAAAAAAAAATTGATTTTAATAACTGGCTTAGTTTTTGGAGTCATCCAGAGGGGGTAGAGTATTTGTCAGCCTGGGGGGATATGGTTTACAGACCATGGTGCTTCACCAAAAATGGTCTGCACCTGTCCCATCTATTTTGAGTTTGTTACCTGGGGTAAAGCAGTGATCCCATTAAACTCATTTCAGTCTCAGCTTTTGAATATTGGCCGAAAACTTTTCCACCCCTTAGTGCCATTTTTAGGCATAGCCAACCTGCTAAACAATATGACATAGCTAAGCCCATCCAGAAGAATCTAAAGTTCATATTTGGTGCCAGGAGTCTAAACAAAAAAACTGCATTCCTTGCAAGCTCTCCTCATCTTGGAGAATGTAGACATCTGTGTAAATACTGAGCCATGGTTTAAAGCCATGGAGAGCATAACAGCCGTGCAGAGTTATAATGTCTTGTGCACATGTAGACCAATTACTGCACAGAAAAGGATAAAACATGGAGGTATCTTATTTTACATAAAAAATAATCAAACACAAGGGTGTTCAAGCAGTAAGACAATCCACCACATGCAACCCATCTTAAGGAAAACCCCATACCAAATATTTACAAGTTATAGGTCCTCACCTGCGAACTAGGAAATGCGTATCACTTACTAAAATCAGCTCAAGTCACTCTCCATTGTACATAACACAATAATCGTGAGTGGCCTCAACTACCTCACTGTAGATTGGTAACCCTGGAACTTTTACAAATTATTTCAAGGCTAACATCCTTCTTTTAAGTGACACCGTGGCCAGAATTCAAGATCCCCATAAACCTAGGAAAACCTCTGCCTACAGAGAGTCATTCACAAAAACCCTTTATGATCACATATACAGCTATATACAGGCATTGGTACCTACCCAAAATAAACACAGGACTAACTGTAAAACCCTGAAGGAATCCCAACATCAATAGTCTGTATAACAAAAGAAAACCATGGCCAAAAACAGAAAGTGCAATATCAAGCAAAGTAAGAACTCCCTTATCAAACTAAATAAGTATATCAGGGGACAAAGTAAGTCTAACAAAGTCAGTTTTGAGGTAAAAGTAGCCTCCCATGGTAAGCACAACAACAAGGCATTCTTCAGTTATGCCCAAAGCCTCAAAGGAAATACACAACAATGTGCTGAACTAATTGTAAATTGAGTCAGCTATACTAAGTCAGAGGATATATCAAATCTAGTGACCTATAAATTCAGCTCCAGTTTTATCCCACATTCTCCTCTGACACTTCTCACACCACCCCCCACCACCACTACAATAACCATAGCTCCTCCAACTATCACTTGGGAGCAGGTCCTCAATGTGTTCTCCAAAGACAAAACCACTGCCATCAATGGGGCCTGATAATATACCAGGATGCCTGCTTAATGGCATGAAAATGACCTATTGTGCTCACTAGAGTCACTATTCAGTTATAGCCTCCAAACAGGTTTCATGCAAAGTGAATGGGGAACTGCAACTGTTATCCCTCCTCAAAAAGGCAAATCAGGTCATCCATGGACATGAAAAACTAGCCACCCATAAGGTCATGGAAATAATAATCATGAATGTGATTAACAATGACATAGAAAAGCTTCAGACACTGGATCTCAACCAGTTTGGTTTTGTCAAAGGTGGGTCATGCCTACCCAACTTGGTGGATTTCTTCAGTAAGTGCACCAAAGTAATAGAAGAGGGCAAAGTACTGCTTATTGCTTACCTCAATCAGGCCAAAGCATTCAACACAATACACTACTCGGGAATTACAGACAATCCCCTACATTATCCTCTGGATACATAGCCAGCTCACAGATAGTACTCAAAAAGTCAGGATATCACCCAGAAAGGCAAGTCACTAGTGGAGTCTCCCAGGGTTCAGTGTTAGGGCCACTTCTTTTTGGTATTTACTTCTTTGAAGTCAAGGTCAGTGTTAGGAGCCATTGGCTGATCAGATTCACAGACTATTGTAAATTAGGCTCAGTATCCAAGAAGGTCTGACATAGACTAATAACTCATGACAGAGTGACTGTGTAAGGCAGAATGCCAAAAAATGCTTAATGCTTGTTTTAGTAATCGGGAAAAGCCCTGGCTGCTGTCTGCTCCTCTCCCAGTGTCTTTTTGCCTGCGTTACCCTGCTCTTCTTGTGCTTCCAGCACTAGTCTCTAGGAACCTAAGGACCCTCTCCAAATACCAGCGGGCTCACCTCACAGCCTTAATTCCCTGCACCCTCTCTCAAGGAAACAAGAAAAGTATGTTTGTTGTCTAATTCCTGCCAGAAATACTTTCAGCCATTGTACCATTGATATAGCTGTCAAAGCACGTTCTGAGCCAGGACAGCCAGCAGCCTTTACCCTCCCTCTATTTATAGTACCTTAACACCCTCTCCCCTGTATCCCCCATAGTAACTCCCTTTCCTAGCACTCACTTTTCCCCAGTTTTAATCCAGCAAACGCCTTCTCATATCTACCTGCAATATAATACCTGTCCACTAGGTGGCACCCTTCTCCTACTCTCATTCTCATGCTTATCTCCCAGTTTTCTTAATTACTTACCTTATTTTCTGTAATCCCAGACCTGCTTTTTAGTTGCTTACATTTCACCCTTTACTGTACTGTCTACTACTACCGTTTCTAGGTTCTCATCACTGTTTTTACCCACTTCTGACTTATCCAACTCACCTTCTGTAGCCAGGACTGCTGATTGTTTCTTCTCTAGCTGCTTCCTTACCTGTCTCTACCCGCTCCATTCGCCCTGCGGGCTCACTATGCTCCCCTCCCTATCCCCAATTCCCACCCACCCCCAGGGGTCCTACTCTTATACTTACTAACCACTCCCCTTCCTCCACACATTACTCTCAGGGATCTTTCCTATTGGTCAACTACTCCCACTCCTACTTTCTCTAACCACTCCCCTTATTTCCTACCACACCCCTGTCCTCCCCTCATTCACAACTACTATACTTCCATACCTTCAATAACACAACTAATATCATATCCATCCCAATGGATAAAGTACATACCACTGCTCATTTCCAACTACTTCTCTTACTTACACTGCTTCCACCTATCACTTATGTCTACATACTCTCCTCCTACAAACACCCATTAGGTCCATATATGCAGTACCCAGATAAGCAAACCAACTCTCCTTCACTACACATCCTCTTTGTCCATGCTAACATAACAACAACACCCAGCTATCTACTAGCTAAATATCACAGAATATTCCACATTAAATATAACAATCTCAGTCCCAAGAGATCGCTACTCCTAAATAGCGGACTTCCAAATTCAATCTGTCTCAAACAACTCCACTCATTAAAAGATGGAGACATTCACCCAAACTCAGGCCCAACAACAACTCTTAACTCTTTCCCCAACACCAACTAATCCACTAATTATTCCATTACTAAACCATATAACTCACTCCTTTTAGCTCATCTCAATATTCATAGCATTAACAATAAAATTGCTCAACTCCATGCTCTCTTAGAAGTCTACTCCTTTGACATTTTCTGTTTAACAGAAACAAGGCTAAAACCTGTAGCCAAAGACAATGAAATTATCCCACCAGGATATAATATCCTGAGACTTGACCGTGTAGCCAAAAAGGGTGGGGGCATTGCTATTCTATTCAAATCTGGATTTCAGTTAACCATTTATGACTATAAACCACCTCTTAATACCAATGCTGAAATTCTCATATCCAAACTTCAACTTAACAATGCCAAATCCATCTATATTATCTATATCTACCTACCCCCCCCCCAGAACTAACTATACCACCATGGAAAATATCCTTTGCTGGCTATCTCAACACCTGCCCCAAGAAACCATAATACTTGGTGATGTAAATATTGATTGGAATTGCTGTAGCAGCAGCCACCCTACCACCCACATCAACCTATATGTTTTTTATCAAACCATTACCTCCCCCACCAGGATAAACAAACATTACAAGAAAGGAAGCATGTTAGACTGGATTCTGACAAATGACAAATAACCATCCTCAAATATATGAATCTGGAACCCTCCCTGATAATATAAGTGACCACTCACTTACCTACATCATCAGGCATAAAACCTATGCTCCTATTCCTACCACTGTTAAGAATATTAGATCCAAAAAGAACTTTAATCCTGATCTCTTCCAAAGGGAACTAAGAGCATGCAACTGGTCTCCCATAAGACACCTCCCTCTGGAAGAAGCTGTTAAATACTTTAATTCTAACTTCTTAGCCATTCTGGATCACCATGTACCTACCCGCTCAATCAGGATCAAGACCAAATCCACCCCATGACTTTCTAAAGAAACCAAACATAAAATCCATCTTAGAAATAAATACTGGGCCAAATGGAGAATAATTAAAAACCCTGTAGACCAACAAACTGTCCGACAACTAAGAAATAACACTAAGAAAGCTATACTGTCCAATAAAAGAAACTACTACCTTCAATTTCAGAAGGCTAACCATAAAAACCCACAAAAATTCTGGGAATGCATTAACCAATTACTACATCCAGGTCAATCCATTACACCAAACCATCAAAACACAGACCAGGAAAATCCCATGCATACTGCCAATGCCTTCAATACATTTTTCACTGATGCTATCCAAATACTAGCCAGTCAGCTATCACCTAATAACTTCACTTTACATACCTATAACAAAACCCCACCCCTCCATTCCGTCTCCAACCAGTCCCAATAACCTATATTCTTGCCCTAATCCAAAAACTGAAACCATGCTCTCCTTCAGCAGACCAACTACCTGCTGAATATCTACAGAAATCTGCCAAGTCAATTGCTTACCCCATCTCCATTTTGATCAATAGAAGTATTAGTGAAGGTCACATCCCTAGCATCTGGAACGTCTCCCATATCACCCCCCTTAATAAAGGTAGTAACTCCATCGAATTCTCCAACTACCGTCCCATAGCCCTTCTTTCTCCTTTGGCAAAGATCATGGAGAAATGCATCCATAGGCAATTGCTAGACCACCTAATCCAAAATAACCTACTTTCTAGCTGTCAACATGGTTTCAGACCTTCCCATAGCACTACCACTGCATCCTACTGTATCCTGGTATTTAATAACTATATCTCTCTCAGTGCACATCACACTATAATTGTTAGGTATACCAATTTAAAAGATCAGTGCTACTTTAAACCCTCTCTTCAACTGCAATATCTGTTTCTTTTTTGCTTCTAGTTTCTTGATTGTTAGTATTAGATGATCCTGTGTGCTTAGACCTTTATTTTCAGTAATTCTCTGAGGTTTATGTTTTCAGTGCTTCTCAGCTACATGTATATTCCCCAGTGTAAAAGCCTTGCCACATTAGTGTGCTTTTCAAGCCTTCAGTTATGACTATGTTACAACCAGCACCAACATGTATAATTGCTTCAAGCTGCAGCAGCAAATTCAACAACAAGCTACCTTGGTGGTTAGTAAATAATAATAAATTATACAACAGAAGGAAGAAACTACTTAGATTACCTTATAAGGCCAGAACCTCCTGTGATGATGTGAGGTAGAGCCAGCTGTGCTAGGGGGAGTAGGGCGGTGCATGTGCAACATATGCCAGCATAGCTAGTTAGAGTTTTGTAAAGAATTATATGTTGTTGAATATCAAACTGAGTTTTAAAGTTGCTTGTGTTAAAAATGTATCAACAGTGGGTCCTGCTGGACAGAAAAGAAATGTACATGTATGTCATACTGTATTGTTGTAACTGATTAAATGTATATATTTCAACAGAGGACACTGAAAGGGAAGGGGTCACTCCTGCTAACCTTAAGAAAAATAGACTGAAATTAAATTACTTGGTTTAGGACATAAAGATGTTATCTCACAGGTCTGAATGCAGCCAGAGATGCAATATCTATGAAAAGCTTTTCTGCAGGAAGGGTGGAAATGCTGGAATTGTTTTATAGTTTCCAGATGCTGTATTAAGCCTTAGCAAAATTCTGTGTGTGTATTATGACACATCTATGCTAAATCCTGGCTTGGCTGCTAGTGAGGGTAGTGTGGGAACCACAGAGTCAGGTAACAGATGTGATATCATTTGATAGCCAGCAATGAAATTGTATTTGAATATTAGTGGGAGATGTGATAGATGCAGTCTTTCCTAGACCTGGTATATGATAGATGCACTCTGTCTTGGACCTGAGAAAAAAGACACTCACCCACTTCATCTTGTCTTGCTTTAGTACGTAACTAGGGAACAGCAATTCTTCAGTCAGAAAATATAGTGAGGTTAGCTAAATATTGTTTTTTCTGTGTCTGTCTGAGTCTTTCCATCTTTGTAGTTTTGTATATTCCCTGTCAATTGAAACTCTGGTGTTTACTGTAAACAGATATTCTGTATTTTCATGCTTTCTTTTTTTATTATTTATTATTAAATATATCTATACCTTTCATTGTGGTTGATCACTTAGAAAATATTCAACCTTTGAGATC
Source organism: Protopterus annectens (assembly GCF_019279795.1). NCBI lineage: Eukaryota > Metazoa > Chordata > Ceratodontiformes > Protopteridae > Protopterus > Protopterus annectens. Next base: position 958,127,448 of record NC_056744.1, on the reverse strand, counting down.
ACTTGCTTTTATTTGGTTGCACTGTGGCTCCTCTTTCTTGAAAGCCTTGCTGTTTGGTCAAATACTACCATTGTATAAATATTAATTTTACTAAGTGTAATTGTGTACCCTTGTAAGAGCCTTAGAGTAGATGGCTTTTGGTGTTCTGGTGCATGTGTCTATTTTTTTCTCACTGAATGTTCCCCAACAGTGTCAGTGGTAAGGACTGAGGCTCCTTGATCAGTGGCCCAGAGGAGGGATGTCACACCTCTCATCACAAAAAGAAGGTAACATGCCTCACCAAGAAATCAAAGGCAGCTATAAAGACCAGCAATGCCTCCCTTGAACAAAAGGTAGCTCCTGAGGCCAAGGATAATTATATCCTTCTATAGCTACATTAGAAAACTAAGGAATAGTTTACATCACTTGCTCTGAACTTATCTATAATGGTTCCACCTTCCAGTTCTAAAGAAATTGCCAACATACTAGCAATTAAGTTTGCTGCTAATTTCTCCCCTGAAACAGTCATTCCCACTCCAAATATCCCTTAGTCACTCCATCCCCCTACAACATCAAAGGATCATATCTTTAAAGCACTGTCCAAGACCAAAACCAGTTTCAATGGATACCAATAATATACTATATTATGTAATACACAGTGTTAAGCAAGCTTTTGTTAATCTCTTCCTAGATTTCTCTGAAAATAAAAAGTGATGAACAATAAGTAAAGAAAATGCTACTAGACTAGATGTGAGCTCTAACAGCATATTATAGTAAAAGGTTGATAGCATTTCTTGTTTAACATGACCGTTTCAACTCTTTTTCAAAGCCTTCTGTAGTAACTCCACCATGAAACAAACTAAGTATCTGCCACTAGTCTGATTTTATTGTCTCTTCTTCCTTTGTTCTTAGTTTCATGAGTATAATAGTGCTGTTGTAATATAGACTGGAATTTTTATTTTTAGCAACTGTTTCACTAGTGCTTGTTAATGTTTCATAGACATTTTTCACATGTAGTCTTAGATGTGTTGTTTTTCCCTAAGTATTTCTAATGTTATATTTATCATCCATTACTTCTACAGCTTAAACAAGGACATGCTTCCATTTCCATACCTACCAAGGTAAAATATTTGTTATACATGTTTGTTTTTATACTTATGTGTTTACAGCTACCATGCGCAGTGTATATTTGCAAATGCTGAAAATGAATGAAATCAGTGCAGTGTCTTAGTTTGTGCTACATTGTCATTATTTTATTCATAATGAAACCAATTTGGACGTATTGTTATTTTTTTATAAACTACTGGAGTTACTAACAAATTAAGAAAATGCTATAGTCTCTTGGCATTTTACATTTAAATTGTCATGTAGTGAGCTGTTCACTTTTAAGACATAGCATTGCACTTATTGCTACTTTCATTTTACTGCTGCTTTTGAGACATTGCAGCTCATGTTGAATCTAATTTATTATTGTTACTTTAATGTGTTTGTTTTTTTAATGTACATCTGACTTTGCCATGACACAGAGATAAGGTTATAAAGTTTCATTAGATCAGCTTATGCACTCCATGAACAGATACGCAAATGAAAATAAATGTAATGATTTCCTTTCAAAATAGTAAAACAAACTGTATTTTCTAATCTTTCAATAGTAATAGCTGTTTGAGAAACAAGCATTATGCAGGTCTTTACATTTGGAGATGTCTCACCAACAGTATACACATACCACAGTAAACATGTTGGTCTGCATTTGCAACAAATGTGTGCTACTATTTCACTGTGGTCTTGTCTGTTACTTTTGTCTTCGTGAAATGGTATGAATGTGCTTTTAGAAGTTTAGAAAAAGCAAAGGAGAAACAGAGAAGTAGACGTGGACAGACATTGTGAATGAGTTAGTGAAATAATTCTAGGGATATCAGTTAACTTGCTAAGTAAAGATTTTGTCATGCTGTAACTACATTCATTCAGACCTTTTCTCTATGCTGCTGATGACTTGTAACCAGAATTCATGAAGAGAACATGGGAACCAGAGGAGCTAACTGTTGTTATGGGACAGGGAAAGCACAAGTACACTGACCCTTCAAGGATGGATGGTGTGCTGTGGCATTTCTCTACCATGAGTCTGGCCACTAGTGGACAGACCATTCAGAGAATATCATTAGCATCCTGGTGTGTCCCATTGCTGCCTTAGCTAACGTGATAAGTAGTATATGCATGTACCATTCTCAGAAGCATTGTATAAGAGGATAGGTAAGCATAAAGATGATTTAAGAGGAAGTAAACATGCATATTCCCCTGTGTGATGCAGGATGTTTTTGATAACCCATGATCCTCTCAGTGTCATTAGACTTATTGTGTTATTGCACAAGATCAGGACGAGATTTGTAGGAAGAAGGGGAAATTGAATTAGTCATGGAAGAACAAAGGTAATCATGGAAGAAGACAACAAAGACAATCACAAGATGATATACAGAAAATGAAAGAAGGAGGGAAGAAAACACTCTATAGCAAATATTTAGTGTTTTGGTGGGTTCCTGTATAACAGTGCCATCTTTGTAAATTACCGTTTGTAAAAAGTCAATGCATTACAAATCATAAATATTTATGAATCTAATGAATGATCAGCTGTCAAATCTACAACTTACTACAGTGCTCTGTGTTTTAGAGTGTCTGATATTTTTTGACTACATTTGTATCCAAGGCAGTATCTTCTGAACTCAGTAACAGTTAGAAAATTCAAATATATGAAAAATATATGACAGTAGGACTATGGTAAATTGAGTCTTCATTAAAATAATAGTCCTGATGCCTTAGCATAAACTTTCTCATAGATTAAAACACAGAGTATAACTAAGGCATCATTGAGAGACATGAATGATATGAAAGTACAATTCTGCAATTAACATTGCACAACAAAATAATTCACATTTAAAGATATGCATGGTAATTGGACAAACTAATTAGTGGGCTCATTGTAAATCGAGGGTTCCTAACAAGACAAGTTCTGACACTTCACTTTCTCTGTGTCACCAAACAGAGATTTTAAGATGTCAAAAAGGAAGTATTCATCGGCAGTAAACTGCTCTGTGGAACAGAGCAATGCAATATATTAAAAAAAATCACAAACTTCAAGGCCAGAAGCTCTTCTACAAGCAGCTTCATGGCATATATTGCAAACTTTTAACTCCCAAAATGGAGATGCTCCTCATTATCAACTGACTTCGTTCCTCATTTATTTGCCAGAAAACAACAGCTTCTTTGAAGAACAGGCAAAAAATGTAAGGCAAATGTCTGCATATTCTGTCAAGTGTACACAAACCATATAGACACTCCACAGAAAAAAATTGGAGATAGCAATATATTGTTCAGCCACTGAGCATGTGCAGTAAATACTTTTGATGTTCCAGACAACCAGAAGCTGGCAGAAGAGCACTAAAGTCCTTTTATACAATGACAGTATTTATAAAAGGTAAGACTTTTTTCTTAAATAACATCAGTGCATCATAGTAATAAATTTACTCATGTGTCTGGGTAATGTAAGATTTATGCACAAATGGCTTTACTTAATTACTGGGGCTTCAACCTCGTAATCAAACCATGCCAACCATGGGCAAATCATGTATTACACACATCCAGTCATGGATATTACTAAATAATCACCAGTCAAATTATTGCAGTTGATTTCCTCATTAAACTCCTAAGGTTTAAATGTTCAAGGCTTCTTTATACCACAACTATCTCTAAAGATTTGTCTTGTCTTAGATCAAGCTTCAATTGTTCCGAGATATTGGCTTTTAAAATTATAGTATCTCGTGAATGAAATCTGTTGAGTTCCAAGATGACTGTCCACTGATCAACAGATTGATTAGTGCTCTCCCATTGTAAAAACAGAAGGTTTGAAAAACAGCCAGCAAAACCCATTGTAGATGTAAAATTCAGTTGCTTGTTAGTCACTACACTACTGGATGTCCGGAAGGAAGAAATCTGCTGAAAGAAATAAAAAGAAACTCAACTACAAAATGAAAAGCAAAATTTTGATGGGGAAGTGCTTTTCAGCTGTTCAGTAAAAAGCAGTTCGGGTTTCAACTTCAGTATAGGAGGTGTTTTCCAGTAATTTAGAGGAAAAATACATCAAATGCATTCAGATGTATTTTAAAATAAGTAGAATACTGGAGAAATGCATGCAGTCAAATGACAAAAGGCTGGAAAGAATAGAAAACGCTTTAAGTAGTTATTCATATCAGCTGATAAAACTGCAGAAATCAGAAGATGAAATGAATAAATGACTGACTGTATATGAGGCTTCTCAGGAAGAAGTGTTTCAGAGAATAGTAGAGCTGGAAGACAAAGCATGCCAGGCAAATAAAAGCAAGTTTATCCCTGCAGTCAGAGGATGCCAAGAAGCAATTATGAAATTTAAGCTGTTCAGAATATTTTTGGATACAGAACAAGGGAAGCAGGAAAAAAAAGTTTACCCATCAAAAAGTGAACCAGAAAGTTGAAGGGGATTTTCCTTTTCATTTCTTTGTCAGTGGAACAGCCCATAGACAACATTTTGCCAGTAAAATCTTTCCCAGTGTCTCAGAGAAAAACAATTGTGGCAGAAAAATGCTCAAGTGCTGACAAGAAAAAGAGGAGTACCTTGGGCTTATACCAGAGACCAGTGTGGGTGGTCATAAGGATGATTAAGAAGATCAGCAAGAACATGAATGTAGGAAGTTAATGGATGAACTGTAAAGTTTAACTTCTATAAGATGCAGTTCGGACATGAGAACTGTGCTTCTGCAGGAAGTGAAAACGTAAGACGAGACATTTGTGAACTGTGTTAAACTGGTGGAAGGACTCTAAAGCAAAATCCCCATTTTGCTGTTAATTTTAAGAATAATAATAAAGGACCTGAATGTTTTATGCTAAGTAAAAAAAGTTATTTTTTCTTAGTAATATGCATATAGTAAATTATTAAAAGTCAAGTACATGTTACACTGTAAAGTACTTATGCATTAAATGTGAGGTAGGAAAGACGCAAAGAGTATCAAATTGCATTAAGATGTTTAGGGTACAAATAGCTATGTTCCAGGAAACACACTTAGAAATGAGCATGTGAATTTGGCAAAGAAAGGATTTCAGAATAGTTATTCAGCAGACTACAGGTGCAAAGGAAAAGGGAAGTAATAATATTGATTGTGAGAGAGGTTCCAATAATGACAAAAGATTTGTAGCAAATAAGGCTTTTGGCAGAAGATTACATTTGCATATATCTATATTCTTCTTAAAGCTATTGTTAGGAAGCTGAAGGTAATTATGTGAGAGATAATTAGCTTCCAAGAACATTAGAGCAGGTTAGGCAAGCATTCACATGAGCCATAAGATACCTAGCCATACACACTTAAAGACTCTCTGCCTTGCGTACAAGGCAATCGCTGACCCTGCTTTACTGGAAAAGCTGCAGCTCCTTAAGTCAAATGGTACACAGGTTACTCACTCTAAAGATCTTAGCCTGGTATGTGACATTAACAAAACCTTCAGGAGGGACAGGTTTGTCTCCCAGAGGTTACCACTCCTTTGGAACAGACTCCCACTTCATGTCAAACAAAAACCCTCATTGGCCCTCTTCAAACGCAATCTGGACAATTGGATGGTTAACTGTAAATTCACCCTGGGGGTTCTACCTGTGTCCCTCTTGGACAGGGCAACAGGTGCTGATTGTGGAAATAAAAGTAGAACTTAGCTAGGCTTGTAAGGACCCTAGGGCCATTAGCCTAGGAACTTCCTATGATCTTATGATTTTATGACAGACAAACTTAAAATATTAAGTACTCAATAGTGCTCACTGTCACTCAGCTAGTATAGCTGAATAAGACGAAGAGGCTTGGGTGTTCATTTATGTAGTTTATTATATACAAACACATCAGGATGGATAGCAGAAACATAAAACATAAATGAAGAACCACTGATTAATCACACAAAGTGACTAATAAACAAAATAAAAAACTAGTAAAGTCACCACAACGCCCACAGCTTAATGGAAATTCTGGTTAACTGGTGGTAAAATCAAACCACGACTTAGCGCTTTCACCTGCTTATAAAGGCATCATCAGATTCATTGTTAAAACACCATTAAATTCCTTATACAAGTTTGTCAGGTGATTAACATAAACAATTAAAGCAACTCCACCTTCCTTAAAGTAGTATCAAGGTGCTAATAGTCTTTACATAATTCAAATAAGCATGTGCCTACACATTTAAAATTGCACATCTAAAAAACTTTAAGTAAAATGCAATCAATAATTTACATATATAAATACAAAACATATTTTTTATATAATGTTTCAAATTTGCATAGACCGCAATTTCAATAAACTAGTTAAGGAACAGCAGTCGTTAATTCTTGGGGACACTGTGGCATTAAGTTTCAATTGCCACATAGTTTCCCTAGACATTAACAGCATATTGTAATCACCCCCCCCATCATTGTACATCACTCTATCTATAATAAAAATAACAATTTTTTAAAACCAACACATATCTTACTGTGACAAAATAACGCATTAGTTGCCTTTCTATTCTTAATATTCCTGAAGTGCTCTGCCATTCTTTTTCTTAACTTCCAGGTAGTCTTCCCTACACAAAATGCAGGACAGCTACTACACAAGGCAATATATATCACCATTTTTGTATTACATGTACCCCATCCAGGACACTGTATTGTTCATTTATACCCCTGCACTGTCACGTATGGACCCTCGTGTATAAATCTACAATATTTACACATATGGCATTTACTCATTAATGAATTATAGGGCTTAAAGTTGTTACCCTTGTTCCTTTCTAATATTTTTTTAAGTTGCTACCTTTACTGTAAGCTAATGTTGGTAGTTCACCAAATTTATTCTTCAATTCGCTAGTAATAGTTGTCCGAACAATTATTGCTTACATCTCTCAACAATGCAACCTCATCATTAGAAGGCAACACCATTACTTTATTCTGTGTCTCTTTCTGCTCTGAACTTATTCTTGTCCCTTTATTCATTAACAAAATTGGTGTAAATGTATTCATACGTTTAATTCTCACTTTGTTCCTAATTTTTGTTAGCAACATGCCAATCAAGTTGGACATCTCAATTTCAAATAATTGGTCATCACTTACTAATCTAGAAAGACGAACCATTTGTCCTTTTATTACACCTCTTTTTTGATGGTGTGGATGACAGCTATTATAATGTAGTAATATAAGTTTTCTTTCTGTAAATACCAGAGCACAGGTCTTTAGTCTGTGTATGTTTATAAAGTAAGATGCCTAGAAAATATATCTCATGGTCTCCAAATCTATGTGTAAATTTCAAAAAACTGGTGGTATTGTTAAGATAGACAACAAACTGCACTATTCCTTCCATATTTCCATGCAACAAGATTAGAATATCATCCAAGAAACGCGCCCATAGACTAACATCCTTCATATAAGGGTGATTACAACATGTTGTTAGAGTCTAGGGAAACTATGTGGCAATTGAGACTTAATGCCACAGTGTCCCCAGGAATTAATGACTGCTGTTTCATAACTAGTTTATTGAAATTGCGATCTATGCAAATTTGAAATGTTATATAAAAATATGTTTTGTATTTATATATGTACATTATTGATTGCATTTTATTTAAAGTTTTTTAGATGTGCAATTTTAAATGTGTAGGCATGTTTATTTGGATTATATAAAGACTGTTGACACCTAGATACTGCTGCTTCTTTAAGGAAGGTGGAGCTTTTTTAATTATTTATGTTAATCACCTGACTTAAACTTGTATAAGGAATTTAATGGTGTTTTAACAATGACTCTGATGATGTCTTTATGAGCAGGCAAAAGTGCTAAGTCTTGGTTTGATTTTATCACCAATAAACCAGAATTTCCATTGAGCTTTGAGCGTTGTGGTGACTTTACTGCTTTTTTATAAAACATAAACGAACTAACTGAGTACTATACACATGCATGCTTACATCTCTGCAGCTCGCTACAAGATGGCATTCTTGCTTGCATGTGCTCAGTACTTATATGCATGTGCCTGCTGACTGGAAAGCTTCTTAAAGGTATATCATAGACTCTGATCTACATCCTCCCTCTTTACTGAGCTGTCTTGCAATATTAATGACATTTGAATAGGCATGAAAATTATACAGACAATAATGAATAAAACAGCATTCATGTCCAGGTTGCTGTGTATCTAGAACAAAGTCTGGAAATGCAACCTGATCTTGTAATGTAGCAGTTAGGATTGGGTTTAGCAACACGGGCAGTCACTGGTGAACAATCTGTTTTAAGACTCTCAGGGATATTCTCAGGAACAGGGATATCTGCTGGAACATCCCCTGGAATTGGGACATTGGATAAGTCACACTGAGAATTAGAGTCTTTATCACAGGCAAGATGCTGCAATACAGTTTTGGACACTGATACTAAATGTTTCCGATTCTGCCTAAATTCTCTTCCTTGCTATTCCATGATGTATGATCTTGGCTTTTGACACAAACTTTTCACAAATCCAATCTGATGAAAACCATTTGCTATCTGCATCCTCACTATCTACTTTTCTTGTAATGGATTGAACAGTTTGCTGATCTTAATCATAATAGGACTTCTGGGACAAATGCTTTTTCAGGAGTTGAGCTTTCCCTGCTTTGTTGTTCTTAGCAGATGTAACCAACAAACTTCTACTGATTGGTAGTGTGGTTCTGGTCTGTCTATACATAAGTCTCTGAGCAGGTGAACCACAATGATTATCATGAGGTACATTTATGAAGTTCAGGAGATCGAGAAAAACATCGGTATTGTCTCATTTCAACTTCTCTTACAACTGTTTTGCACTTTGAACTGCACATTCTGCCAAACCATTTGCTTATGGGTACTCAGTACTACATGTAACATGAACAAAGTCCAACATTTCAGCAAATCTCTTGAACTGCTGACTTGTAAACTGTGCACCATTGTCAGAAATAACTTTGTGCAGACTACCATGGACAAAAAAATGTCACTTCAACTTAGTAATGACAGTACTGGACGTGAGATTAGGAAGTTGGTCAATCTTGAACCAGTTTGAATAAGAGTCTACTTCTTCTGCTTTCGGCTACTCTCGTTAGGGGTCGCCACAGCGGATCAACTGATGTTCATCGTGCATACAGCTGCCGTAATCACATATGGGTTCTCTGCCGTCAGGCGGGTCCTCGGTCGGCCGAATTCCAAAGTCTTGGTCCGGCGTTGGTTGTTGTCGCCTTCTTCCCTGATGTCAGTGCGACAGGGGTATATAAGTCACAGCCGACACCATATTCTCCAGTCTTTTTTACCGCGCGGTGCCCGAAGCAGAAGCAGTTCACAAGTGCCGGTCAGCCAGCTCCTGAATTTACGTAAAATTGGATACCGAAGTCTTCTTTAAAGCTAAGTACCCCGTTGGGGAAACTTTTCTTGCCTCAGACCGATGTCAGACAAAGTTAACAATTGTATTTCTTGTGGGAAGCAAATACCGCATAAGGATTTCCATTCCCTTTGCATACCTTGTTTAGGCCCAGACCACGACGTCTCGGGCTGTCGCTTCTGTGCGACTTTCAATAAATGCACTATTAAGCGTCGGGCGGAGTTCGCCCAACATTATTTTGGTAAAGTCTTTGATTATAAAATGTTGTTGGATACTCTGACTACCGTTTTGTCCAAAAAACGCAAGGACAAAGACCGACATGCGAGGCCCGCGGTCTCCACCGACACCACGCCAAAGCCAGCTACACGTGGTCCGGTTCTCAGCGAGATGCCTATGCAGTCCCCGACTACCGATGACACTTCCTTGGCGGTGTCTTCTGTACTCGAGACCGCTGGTACCTCGGCCCTTACTCAGACTACAACCACCGAAACCACAGTGGGTGTTGAGCCTCCTAATGTGGACAGGTCCACTTCCACCCAGGGTGTATTTAGACCCTCTTCTTCCTTTTCTATTAAGGCCTTCACTAAGTCCAAATCAGTCATGCATCCCAAGAGGCCTGTTGCACAGGGCCCATCCCCAAGCCCCATGCCTAAAAAGCAGATGCTTAAAATGGCTGAGGATTTAATTTCTTATATCAGGGGTTCCCAACCCCCACCAGACAAGAGACCCAGAGTGGAGGAAGACTCTCCCTCTTCTGAACAGGGATCCATTTTCTCAGAACATTCTGATGTGGAGGAACACTCGTACTCCCCTTATGAAGATTCTGATGCAGAGCAGTCCATTCCTTCTGTATCTCCCCCAGAGGATTTCTCTTTTGGGGAAACCTTGCACACCTTGAGGGAACACTTCCATTGGGAAGGCCAAGACTTTTCTGATTCCAAGAAAAGGCTTAGGGAATTTCTTTTGTTACCTCAACACAGACCTCTGGCTATACCTCCTGTCCTGGACATACTTGATGATGTTTACTCGGAGGCTTGTCTTAATCCAGATTCCCTGCCTCCTGCACCAGTCAAACCTGATAGGTACTACAGAGTCCCTAACTCTCACCAATTTATTTTCAAAAGTCATAATGCTGACCCTGAAACCATTTCTCAAGGCCCAAGGGAATGAAGGCCTCTACTGCCAAGAACCCACTACCTTCTGAAAGAGAATCTAGATTCTTAGAAAGGTGGGGGAAAAAGGTATACACCTCGGCCACCCTAGCCATGAGGGCCTTAAATTGTCAGTTCCATATGCTTAAATATCAGCAGTTTCTGTTATCACAATTAAGAAACAAAATGTCTCTACCTGAACAACCAGATTTGAAGGAATTGCAGGATATGATGCATTGTGCAGAACAAGTGGGTAAACACACCTTACAATGTGATTATCATGCCTTAGAGGCCTCAAGTAGAGCTGCTGCTACAGGAGCAGTCATTCGTAGACATGCCTGGTTTAGGGAACAAAGCTTGCCTGATCATGTTAAAGCTAAGCTACTAGATGCTCCTTTACAAAAGGATGTGCTATTTGGTACTAATGCTGAGGAGATACTACGGAAAATGGAAGAAAAAGCTAAATCTATACAAACTGTCAAGGCTTTTCTACAGGTACAGCCACCTCATTTTAGCAGAAATTGGCCTTCAAAAAACTGGTCCTTTCCAGCCATGGACAAGCCCCAAAGAGGTAGATACAGGCGCTCAAGGGGCAGAGGACAATCTCAAGGATCATATAGAGGCAGACAATGGCAATCTCAAGCACCAAGAGGTGGCGAAGAAAGTGCACAACAATACAGAAAGCAAACCCAATGACTTCCTCTTTTTCATGCCAAGCAAATCTCAGCTGGCAGCCCCCTTGGGAGGAAAGCTGGCACTATTTTCAAGAAATTGGCAGATTATCACAACAGACAAATGGATCCTGGACATAATAAACAGAGGCTACAGATTTCATTTTCACACTCTTCCAAAAATGAGAGGCATGCCAAACCTGCCACACAATCAAAGGGCAGAGGCTCAAATACAAATTACAAAACTCATGGACATGAAAGCCATTCAAGAGGTTCCTACTCACGAACAAGGTCAAGGTTTTTATTCCAGACTTTTCCTGGTACCAAGAAAAGGAACTGACCGGAGACCCATTTTGGACTTATCCATCCTAAATACATTTCTACTCGTACCAAAATTCAAGATGCTCACATTACAGCAGCTTCTTCCCATGCTGGGCAAGGAGTTTTGGCTGGTAACATTGGACCTCAAGGAGGCATACCTGCATGTCCCAATCAGACAAAGCTGTAGAAGATACCTCAGATTTCTTGCAGGTTCAATCCACTATCAATTCTCTGCATTGCCCTTTGGCTTATCTACTGCACCCAGAGTATTCACGAAATGCCTGGCATCAGTAATTGCCTACTGCAGACTTCAAGGGATACAAATTTACCCTTATTTGGATGACTGCCTGATCCAAGCGGACAGCAAGCACACTCTTCTGGAACATCTGGCTTATGCAACACGGTTACTGAATTCAGGCTGACACCATCTCAGAAAATAACTTTCCTGGGTGCCAACTTGGACACAAACACCCAGATGGCCTATCTTACGCCAGAAAAACAAGGGCAACTAACTCAGTACTTCAAAACACTAGCAAATTGTACCAGGCTTACTGCAAGGAAAATCCTGCAGGCTCTGGGCTTCATGGCATCTTGCATTCTTTTAATCCCATGTGCAAAGTTGCATATGAGAAAACTTCAATGGTATCTAAAAAACCTATGGTCTCAACGCAGCCACAATTTGGAAACAATAATACCAATAATTCCATGTTTGCAAAAGGAATTTCTATGGTGGGCCCAAGCATGTCAAGCAAACACAGGTCTCCCATTCTGCAAGCCTCACGCAAATCAAGTCATCACAACAGATGCCACAGATTACGCCTGGGGGGCACACATGACAGGCAGGTGCATTCAGGGCAAATGGTCCCAAAAGGAAAAGCACCTTCACATCAATCAAAAAGAAATGCTAGCAGTGATAAATGCAATTACAGCATTCAAGGACCTCCTGCATCCAGGACAATTATTGATAAGAACAGACAACACCACAGTAATGTGGTACATAAACAAGCAAGGAGGAACACATTCATATCCCCTGTGCAGACTAGCCATGACACTTTGAAAATTGGCTCTGGAATGGCAAATTGAACTTCAAGCACAGTACTTGCCAGGTTTGGAAAACACGCTGGCAGACAATCTAAGCAGAAATATGACAGATCCACACGAATGGAAGCTGCATCCACAGGTGTTTACAAGGATAATCCAAGCATGGGGAAGGCCAGACATAGATCTCTTCGCCTCCCACAGGAACCATCAATTGGAAAAGTTTTGTTCAAAGACTTTTCATCCAAAGGCATGGAGGGTGGACGCCCTTTTATTCAGTTGGACAGCATGGACAGTGTATGCTTTCCCACCTCTGCCCCTTCTATCCAAGGTACTCTTGAAAGCAAGAGCAGACAGACCGAAGATGATACTTATTGCTCCAGACTGGCCAAGGCAACACTGGTACCCACTCCTAAGGAGCCTAACATATACTCCTCCCTGGCCTCTAACTCTAATGCCTCTTCTACTGACTCAGCACAGCTACAAAACTCTTCACAGTCAGCTAAAAACACTCAATCTTGCTGCAGGGAAAATTCCTTAACACCGTAGCAGACCCTACTCTCCAAAGAGGTGCAGGATGTCATTCTGGAGGCCAGAAGGCCATCTACTAGGAAGACTTACTCCACAAAATGGAAACAGTTTTGCTCTTAGAATGAGAAAAGAGGCCAGGACCCTAGAAAACTGAATCTGCCTCAGGTATTACAGTATCTAGCTGAGCTGCTGAACAGTGGACTTTCATTTTCCTCCATAAAAATCCATGCCTCAGCCATTTCTGCAGAATTCAACACGGATCCACCGTTATTCTCTCACCCACTTTTAAGGCAATTCCTCAGAGGGGCTAAGAATATAAGACCACCAAGGAAACAACCAGTGCCAGCCTGGGATCTTAATTACATCCTAGAAAAATTAACATTGCCCCCCTTTGAACCAGCTGCCTCAACAGATTTGCAATACTTGTCCTGGAAAACAGCTTTCCTTCTGGCCATTACCTCAGCTCGTAGGGTTTCGGAACTTCAAGCCCTCATGGCTGTGCAGCCCTTTCTTATCTTCCATCAGGACAGGGTTTCCCTTCGAACCAATCCGTCATTTATGCCTAAAGTGATATCCAGGGTAGCTTTAAATCAAGCCATACACTTACCTACCTTTTACCCCAATCCTCAAAACAAAGGGAAAGGCTGTTACATTCCTTAGACATCCATAGACAGCTATGCTACTATTTGGACAGAACAAAGCCTTTCAGGAAATCAGAACAACTTTTTGTGTCTTATGCCATAGGAGCTCAAGGGAAGCCTGTTACCAAACAGACAATCTCTAAATGGATAGGCCACTGCATACGTTTTTGTTACTCCTATCATGGGAAATCTGTCCAGGGCCACAGCTACCTCCACAGCCTTCCTCAGAGGAGTTCCTACCAAAGATATCTTGGAAGCAGCCACTTGGAGTTCTGTACATACCTTCTCTAGACACTACCACCTGCCTTTATATTCCAAAACTAGAGCAGGTTTGCTACTGCTGTATTGCAGGGCATTCTGGCTCAGCCCAGTTCTACCTAGTGCCTACCACCCTGTGCATAGCTTTGGGATTCTACCCATATGTGATTACTGCAGCTGTATGCACGATGAACATAGTACAGTTTTGTACCTACCATAAATGTAGATGTTTGAGTGCTAATACAGCTGCAGTACAGGTTTCCCCTCCCTCCTTCCCCTCTAGGTATAGGACTAGTGGCTAACACCTCCTCATACAACCTATTTTGGGTTATCCTCCTATGGTGTATTTGCTTGCATCTACTCTTTTTTGATAACATTGCATTGCTTGAATATATTTATATATATAATTTATCTATTGCCTTCCTTTGGGGGCACCTGACATCTGGGGCAAGAAAGACTGGAGAATATGGCGTCGGCTGTGACTTATATACCCCTGTCGCACTGACGTCAGGGAAGAAGGCGACAACAACCGACGCCGGACCAAGACTTTGGAATTCGGCCGACCGAGGACCCGCCTGACGGCAGAGAACCCATATGTGATTACTGCAGCTGTATTAGCACTCGAACATCTACATTTATGGTAGGTACAAAACTGTACTTTTCCAATTCTTCCTGTCCTCTGCATCTTGCTCTGTCACACCAACCACCTGCATGTCCTCTCTCACCACATCCATAAACCTTATCTTAGGCCTCCCTCTTTTCCTGTTATCTGGCAGCTTCATGCTTAGCAACATTTTCCCAATATACTCTGCATCCTTCCTCAGCACATGTCCAAGCCAATGTAATCTTGCCTCTCTGGCTTTGTCTCCAAGCCTTCCAACCTGGGCTGACCCTCTAATATACTTATTCCTAATCCTGTCCATCCTCGTCACACCCTGTGCAAATCTTAACATCTTCAACTTTTCCACGTCAAGCTCTGACTCCTGCCTTTTTGTCAGTGCCACTGTCTCCATCCCATATAACAAAGCCGGTCTCACTACCCTTTTGTAGACCTTCACTTTCACTCTTACTGGTACTTGTCTGTCACAAATCACTCCTGACACTCTTCTCCACCCACTCTCATCTTCACCTCTCTTCCACACTCGCCATTACTCTAAACTCTTGATCCCAAGTACTTAAACTCATCCACCTTCCCCACCTCTACTCCCTGCATCCTCACCATTCCTCTATTCTTCCTCTCATTTACACACATATATTCTGTCTTAGCCCTGCTGACCTTCATTCCTCTTCTCTCTAGAGCATATCTCCACCTCTCCAGGCTCTCCTCCACCTGTTCCCTACTCTCACTACATTTCACAATGTCATCTGCAAACATCATAGTCCACGGGGACTCCTGTCTGATCTCGTCTGTCAACCTATCCATCAGCATTGCAAATAAGAAAGGGCTCAGAGCTGATCCTTGATGTAATCCCACCTCCACCTTAAACACATCCATCACTCCCACCGCAGACCTCACCACTGTCACACTACCCTCGTACATATCCTGTACCACTCTTACATACTTCTCTGACACTCCCGACTTCCTCATATAATACCACAACTCCTCTCTAGGCACCCTGTCGTATGCTTTCTCTAAATCCACAAAGACACAATGCAACTCCTTCTGACCTTCTCTGTACTTCTCCATCAACACTCTCAGAGCAAAAATTGCATCTGTAGTGCTCTTTCCTGGCATGAAACCATACGAGTCTACTAATACCAAGTAATATTGATCATTCCACTCAAAAATGGCTGTCATTACAGTCGATTAAGGTAGTTCAGGAATCTGGTTTAGCTAAAGCAATTCTTTCTGTTGATACGGTTTAATAGTTTTACATACAGAACAAGATGAAAGTACTTTCTCAATATCTCATGACATAGAAGGCCAAAATACTAGTCTTCTCACCCTTCTTTTGGTAGAATCAGTTCCTGGGTGACCACAATGCAAGATCTTAATATACTTATGTTGCAAGGATTTTGGAACAATCACTTTCAGAATGGTCAAGATGATACCATTGTCAGACAAACTCATCTCTGTAGGGAAAATATTGTTGCACTTCTACTGGTAAACAGGAATGCTTTAATGGCCATCCTTGACTGATAAAGTGGTTAAGCTTGTGAAGACCTGGATCTGGAGGTGTGTGACTTCTAAGCTCATTAAGACATGTGGAAGAAAAATTTCTCACTTCCATGACTTTAAAATCAGGTTTCTCATTTTCATGCTGTTCAGTGTTTCTTCTAGGCAATCTGGATAAAGTATCACCAAGATAAAGAAGTTTGCCTTTTGTGTAAACAAGATTGAAATTATACTTTTGCAATTTGAACATCATGTGTTGCAATCTGGCAGGTGCTATATGCATAGGCTTTCTCAAAATAGTGAGTAAAGGTTGGTGGTCAGTCTCGATTTGAATAGGTCGGTCATAAATATAGTCATGAAACTTTGAACATGCAAACACAATTTCCAAAAGTTCCTTTTTCTATCTGGGTATACTGCATCTCAGTTGGAGTTAGAGTTCTCGATACATAGGCTGCTGGTCTACCTTCTTGAAGAATGACTGCACCAGGACCAAAATTAGAAGCATCACAAGAAAAAATGACTGGTTTGTGAACATCATAGTATCTCAAAGTAGTTGTCTGGCAATTTTCTGTTTCAGGACATCAAATGCTCTTTGGTGTTGTTCTGACCAGGACCAGGAGATATCTTTGCATGTCAGCTCTCTGAGCAGTGCCAAAAGTTGGCTGAAGTCTGGAATGTACTTGCCTAGATAGTTGACCATGCCAAGAAAACATTGTAAGGCTTGGGCATTGTCTGGAGCTGGCATCTCAAGAATTGCTGATTGCTTGGAAGTGTCTGGTCATAAGCCTGAACTGGTAAACAAATGACCAACATAAGTAAATTCTTCTAGCCTGAATTTGCATTTCTGAGGATTCAGCTTAAGATTCACTTCACAAGCTCATTCAGGAACTTTCTTAAGGTTTCTATCATGTTCAATTTCACCATTACCTCCTACAAGAATATCATCTACTATAATAGCACATGGATAGCCAGAAAAAAAATTGTTCCATTACACGCTGAAAGACTTCACTGGCAGAATTTATTCCAAATGGCATTCTCAAAAATCTGTACCTGCCAAAAGGTGAACTGAAAGTAGTTATCAATGAAGATTTACAGTCAAGCAAAATTTTCCAAATGAACTGTTTGCATCTAAGACAGAAAAAAGTGGCATTTGGAATGAGAACAGCAACTTTTTCAGCTGTATGCATTGGATGATGAGGTCATTTTAGTGCTTTGTTCAAATCTCTTCGATCAATACATATTCTAATATCATCTGAGTTTTTCTTATGAGCTACCACCATGGAGGATACCCATTCGGTTGGTTCATCTACTAGACAAATTACTCCTTGCTGCACCATTCTGTCTAGCTCAGCCTTGACTCTGTTCCGCATAGCTACTGGAACTTTCCATGCTGATCTGATGACTGGGTCTAAATTCATTGTTTACACAACTAGGAGTTTGCCTAACTTATCTTTGAAAAGATCAGCATAGGTAGAAAACATAGTCTGGGTGAAATTGGAGCTGTTATTTTTCAAATTTACATGGAGTTCCTTATTAAATGAAAGCAGTCCCATTTTCAAACTGTCTCTGAGGCCTAATAATGACTGTGCATGCCTTTTGACTATGTAAAACTGCAAGTCATAGCTGTTCCCAGTAGAGTAACATGAAAGCACTACTGAACCTTCGGTTTGGATTCCTTCATTGCCATAAGCAACAAGCTTCACACACTTTGACAAATCAAGCTTCTTACCAGCACTTACTCTAGCATACGTTTCTGCTAACATAACATCACACTTTGAACCAGTATCAACTTTGAGCTCTATGGGTCTCCCATTAATCAGAACAATATAAAATACTTCATTCTTTGCCCACAAATCTACTGCATTGACTGTTTTACCAAGCACAGATTAACCATCAGCATAAAAAGTAGGGTCAAAGCCTTTTAGTTAATCAACTTGCTCTTTGAATGTTCTCTTTTAATAAAAGAATGAGCTTATTTTGATTTACAGAACATTTGGAAATGATTCCACTTTTTACATTTGTGGCACTGCTGACCAAAAGCTAAACATTTTTCTCTTTTAGGTTCATGATTACCACCACAGTTGTGACAGTTGACTATGAGGCTAGGTGGGGGCACATTCTTTGACTTTGCTGATTCACCCTTACTCTTCACTGAGCATGTCCCCTTCACAGACCATGCCTTGGAATTTGCTGGAAAATCTCTGGGTTTCAATGAAGCTGCCCCACCCTTAGGCATATAGCTTTTAACCACGTGCTGCATACTATCCACATTGGCATTGGAAATCACTGGAAGCATGCATGTCTCATTTGTAGGCATATTTGTGTGCTTCACTGTGAGCTCATGTATTTGACAAATCTCTTTGGCCTTATTCAAAGTTAAATCACTGTCTTGAAGCAAACGTTTTCTCAATGCACCATTGTTAATACCACACGAATATCGTTCTCAGTGTATCATCTTTAATACCACACACAAGCCTTTTATCAACTCATCCCTTAAATCACCAAATCTACATGGTTTTGCCTTATTTCTCAAGTCAGTTATATATGCTGCAAAAGTTTCACCAGGCTTTTGATGTCATGTGTAAAATATGTGCCTTTCCATTGTAATATTTGTTTGGGGGTTACACATTTCTCTAAATTTACAATTTAAGCACTCTTTATCTTCTTTTATCCCAGCCAGTACCACGCTATGGTGGTTTTCCTCCTGCCCTGCATACACAGCAGGTGCATACACAAATGAGTGTTCCCTTTCAAAGGCTTCTGAACCAGCTAAATTAACCAGAATAAATGGCTTTGCACATGCATCTTTCGCAGAAAAAGCAGCCTGTATAAAAATATCATACTCTTGCTCAAATAATCTCCAATTTTCAACAATATTGTTATAAAACACAAGCGGAGTAGGTCTGCAAAATCCTTCTGCCTTGCCAACAAGTTATGCTTAAACACAATGCAAATATGGCCCTTTTAATTATGCATGAACATGCATACACACCAGGTACTTGAAATAACATTCAAATGCACAATAAACTCTTTGAAACACTGTACTTTGCGAAATATTCTTGGAAATGGCTGTATTTTGTGAAATAACTGTACTGTAATACTGTACACACTTGTGAACACTTTGTACACCTCGGATATTTTGAATGGCTTTAGTTAATGCGAAAAAGTAGCACATAGCGAAAAAATATGGTAGTTTTCCTTGTTTTATATGTTTTATGGATATTGTTTCAAAGGTTTTCATAATTATTTTGAATAATTTTATAAATATATTGCAGTTTCAAAATTTTGTCTAAGTAGAAATTCATTTTGAGCTTTCTGAGTGCTTTGTTTTATATTCAGTGAGTAAAAAAAATAATTTAAGCGACTTTTAGTACCTGGAATTGGTTTCTGACCTGTTTTGCGAGTCATTTGAGCAGTAAGGAAGATCGACTTTTGTATATTCCTCCAACTTTAATGATGTGCCTCATAGTCTTGACTCCAAATCCCATTTTGACACCATGTTACTCGGCTTGTATCACTGAATAAAATGAAGAGGCTTGGATGTTCCTTTATGTAGTTTATTATATACAAACACATCAGGATGGATAACAGGAACATAAAACATAAACAAACTGACTGACTGACTACTATACACATGCATGCTTACATTTCTGCCGCTCACTACAAAATGGCACTTTTGCTTGCATGTGCTCAGTACTTTTATGCACATGCCTGCTGACTCGAAAGCTTCTTAAAGGTATATCACACACTGTGATCTACACTTACTTCCCAAATCAAGCAGAACAGTACATAACCTTGATGTAAATTTATGGCTACCCTTCCAGTCATCAGGACTAGCCATACATGTAGCCAAAGTCATACTTTGTTTGACCTGCAGTAGTAACTTATTCCATAGGCTAGGGATAGAATCAAGCAGTAAATATTATTCATGGGTGAGGAATGCAACCTGTTATGCAATAGTGAAGATGTATCAGAGGGGTCAAGGAGGCAAAATATAACAAAAGAGGGTACATTTCTGAAGAAATATATGCAAATATCTTGAATGAAGACAAGAAATTACTAGGAGGAGCTCAGGCAGAATATATATATTATTCCCCATGATACAATAACTGGGTTAAACTCGTTAGAAATTGTATTTCACAGGAGTATGAATGTTCAGTGAAAAGCTTTGAAACACATCCATTAAATATTTCAAACCATGCACAAATAAAGATTAAGATAAAGCTGTAGGATAATCAAATAAAAAGAGACACTTTCCTACTTACTTATTAAAAAGAGAGGAATTTAAGAAATGGCTGGTAGAAATAATGTAAGAGTTTTTTAAGGAAGATATAAAATATATTTAGAACAGATAGCTGAGGAGTGGAATAAAATGAAAGTGGAATTAAAAAAAGTTTACTATCACTTGATAGAACTGAAGTTGACTGAAACTCAAATGGTTGAAGCAATATGATTGAAAACCCAGTTGACTGAAACCTCTTTTCACTGAATCACAAATCAAAGAAAGCATTCCATATAACAAAATACATCATAAAACAATATTTTTGCTGCGAAGGCAAGCCCCCCATACCCCGTTTAATTATATGTACTAACTCTTTGGCTGCACAACCACAGAGAAAAGAAAAAAACACCAAACACAGTGGATCAGTGTTGGTGCACAAACACAAACATCTATAAATGTCGGGGTGCAACATGATGGAGGCACTGCCAATCCACACATAATCTACACTTGCTTCACTAGCAGATCATATTCTCATAAATTACACCGTCACATACACAGATTTCTGTCATTTGTGATTCAGTGAAATGAGGTTTCAGGCAACTGGATTTTCAGTCACATTGCTTTTCAGTCTAATTGTTTCAACCATTTGAGTTTCAGTCAGCTGCAATCCTATCAAGTGATAGTAAAGTAATTAAAAATATGACAGAAATCAGACAGAGATAGATATTGGAAAGAAGTAATGTACATTATTTAGAGAGATTATCAAAGGGTGAAGTATTGCAGATGAAGAAGAGTCTTACAGAACAAGAAGAGGAGCAATTGTTGATTGCTAACAAGAGAATAAGTCAACCTTTGGATAATATGATTGTGTTTATAAAGGTTACTGTTAAGCAAGTAGTTGTGATAACAATACCAGAGCACAAAAACTATTAGCACAGCAATTTAAGCAACAGAAAATAGAAATGGGTGTTGCCAAACTTAGGGAGCCCGTCACTAGAAAATAGCCGGATACTTTATAGACGTATTAGAGATGTTTTGGAAATTCTATGTAAATCCATATAAAGCAGAGGAAGTTAGGAGAAAGCCAAGAAAAGACACAAATGAAATATTTATGGAAGATGTTAAATATGATAAGGATAGAGGAAGATAAGATACAAGAATTAATAACTAAGATGGATGGGTATGAAATAAAATAATGATGTATAATCAGTCAACAGTGAAGTCTGTGAGAACAGATGTTCTTCTTTACATTTAGAAGTTAGAAGGGAGGAAAGACCTAAAGGTCTGGAAGGTTTTGTTTAACAATATTTTGCAAGATGGGTAGTACCAGCATCTTTGAAGAAAGTTTTTCTGGCTGTACCATGTAAGTGAGCAAAGACACTTTAAACCCAACTTCATACACATCATTTTCAGTTTTGAACTTTATTATAAAATGCTTATGTCTATACTAGCTAAGAGAATGGTTAAGCTGTTGCCAAAATTGACAGATATGGATTAGTGGGTTTTTTTCCTGGTTTTTTTTTTTTTTTTTTTTTTTTTTTTTTGAAGGGAGACAAGAATTTTACAACATTGAAGGACAATGATGGAAGTACAGTGAGCTAGCTGACAATTTATGTTTGGACAGAGGAACCAGGAAGGAGTATACTCTTTCCCCTTTATTTGCTTTATATGTAGAGCCATTGACAAAGAAAATAAGGAAGTCACAAATGCAATGGTATCACTGGTATAATACTAAAAAATAGCCTTATTTGTAGATTGGGTGGCCACAGTGGTGCAGCGGATAGCGTTGCCACCTCACAGCAAGAGGTTCTCCAGTTCAATCCTTGGCGGGGGTGCCTTCTGTGCAGAGTGTGCATGTCCTCCCTGTGGACGCATGGGTTTCCTCTGGGTGCTCTGGTTTCCTCCCACATCCCAAAGACATGCTGTAGGTGGATTGGACACACTAAAAATTGGCCCTAGGCATGAGTGTGTGCCTTCTGTGAAAGGTTGGGTGCCAGGCTGGCAACTCAACACTGTAAAACTCCACTGCCAATCATGAGTGGACAAGTGATCCGCTGTGGTGACCCCTAACTGGGAAAAAGCTGAAAGAAGAAGAAGAAGAAGCCTTATTTGTAGATTATTGTATTCTGCACTTGATAAATCCAGAAAAGGATATGTCGGTGTTATGAAACATTTTGAGACAGTTTTGTTATTTCAGGCTATAAAATAGATAACTATAAAACAAAGGCTATAGTAGTAAATTATGTTTCCACACATGGATTGGTTCAGCAATACCCATATTTATGGGGACATAGTAAAATGAACTATTTAAGTATATGGAATAGAAATTATTCTGTTATAATAGCTAAGGATATGCGGGAAGATGCAAAACAAGGAATGATATAAAGAGGAGGTGGAAGCTCTTGACTATGGATATGGATAGTAAGGTACAATCAGTGAAAATGTCTCTGTTTCCTTTAATATTATATAAATACAGATCAGTATATTTTTACCAACCAGAGGAAATGCTGTGGACAATAACTAATAATGAATTGAAGGAATTTATATGGGAGGGAAAGAGGGCCGGAGTTAAGTGGGATAATTTGTTCCCCCCACAGAACAAAGTGTTTAGGATTACTAGATTAGAAGGACTACATTAGTGAAACAGAGATAAGGCTAATATAGATAAAATAAGCAGAAAACTACAAATTCAAATTGGAAAGAAATATGTTGAAAAGCAGACAGTTCACAAAATAAGAAGAGAGTAGGATTTTGGCTCTAGGCCCTGAAGGAGACAAATAGCAACCATACATAATTTTATATTTACAAACTAGCAGAAAGTAGTTTGAGAACAACACCAGCAAAGAGATGGAGAAAGGTGATTTTATCAATAGGGATGATAACAAGTAGAGACACTGAACATAGATAAGCAGAAGCTGGAATTTATTGGAGAAAATTGTCACTGGAACTAAGGTATTAGGAGCAAATAATTAGGGCAGGAAAAGTCTGAAGCTTGGATGTGGGTTGGAGATTGCTTTCCATCCCAGGGATTGATAACAGAGTATGGGTAAAGAAAATCAGATATAGGAATGCGGAATGAAAGACCAGCTCTGGTTGAGATTGCAACTGAGTCTAGAACAGACATTCCATTAAAATGGGATAATTAGTCTGCTGCTGCCCCTCTGCACCATCTTAGCAAAGTATGCTAACCCTAACCTTACTCTTTACCTATAAAAAAACTTTGTATAGCACTACCACTAAACAAGATAGTGCCATACACATGCACATACACAATTACACACTCACAACACCAGATCTAATCCTTTACCAAACTTTGACATTAACACTAACCCCTATAAAGTTGCAGACACACAAACAAGCAAATTATACCCTTACCTAGTCTCTACCCTAACCTCCATAAATTCGTACATACATACTAAAGGTATACTCTTACCGAACACTTACCTGCATTTGTGCGCGTGCGCACACACACACACACACACACCCACACACACACACACACACACACACACACACACACACACACACATGCTAACTAACCTTTATCCCACCCCCCCCAAAAAAAATGCACAAAAACTCCCACCCCTTCTCAAACTCAACTTTGCTTTTTTTGCAAAACATATGTTCAAATTTCCTTATGTTTGACAATTTGAATATTTCACAGTTCAATCCACCCCATGAATTTATTGAACAAACATGTTCAATAAATTGCAGGAGAATCAAAAACTTATGCATCTTGTAGCAGTTGTTAGATGCCCATTATACTGTGTTTTGAACATTCACAAAAGTAAAAAACAGATATGTTACAGTGGAGTAAATAATCAAAGTCTTTGTGGATATGCTAGCTGTTGACCTAATGTAATTTTCATTTATGTTGGATTCTTAATTTCAGAACAATTTTATGGAAACATTATTGTCAATATTAGGATTTTACATGAAATTATTTCTTGATTATTGTCATTCCACAGATCTGTGAATGTGTAGCTAACAGTGTGTATGAGGTTAAGAAAGGTTCTATGGAAACAAAATGTGCACATCACTGTCAGTATATACCAGTGAGCAGACTACAGAAAACTTGTTCATTAATGAACATTAAAACATTTTCACACCTTTGCCATAACCCTCTTTCTCATTATTTTGATCAACTGCCTTTAATTCTAGTGATGTTTTCCTAAAGAACATCAACCACAGAACTAGAGTCTAATTAGGGTCACTGATAAGTAAACACGGCTTGCAGGACTGCATATAATTGTAAGATCCCTAAAGCAAATATGAAAGTTGTAATTTTAAAGGTTTGCAGTCATGCAAAAAGTTAGAAGAATGTAGTGCTGCAAAAGAGAATGTATACTGAACACAAATGCAACCGGTGATTAAACAGTACTAAAAACAAAAAAAACCAATGCTACTGGCCAATTACTTTAATAGCTCAATTTAATAAATTTGTTTTGTTTTTATTTTAGGTTATTAAATTGAGCTATTAAAGTTATTGGCCAGTGGCACTGTTGTTTTGTTTTTAATGTATACTGAACCAAAAATGTGAGTATTAAGGCAATAAAATGTGACGAATACCATAGTAAATGACAGAAACTCTGAATGGAGTCACTGAAAAAAAATAGATGCAGATTTGGCTTTCATAGTAGGAAGTGGAATTGGGAGATTTCAATGAAATGTTAAACGTATAACATAATGTTGTCCTGAAGGTCACAAAAACATAGACACTGTAGATGTATTATTAGCCTCTTGGAGGCATTTACTGTATCTGTCTAGTACTACAAGTAAGATTATATGATATGTAGCTTTTTTCTTAAAAAGATTTGGTGTCATCATGCA
The DNA here is from genome assembly GCF_019279795.1 of Protopterus annectens. Classification (NCBI taxonomy): domain Eukaryota; kingdom Metazoa; phylum Chordata; order Ceratodontiformes; family Protopteridae; genus Protopterus; species Protopterus annectens. The sequence continues at coordinate 958,102,291 of NC_056744.1, read as the reverse complement.
TCCCCTTTTTTCTTAGAAAAAGAAACATGAGTTAAGCATTAGTATACATTTATTTAATGCAGTCAGCATTACTCCTATACTGTAATGTCACTGATAAATATTTACACTGCATATACCTCACTGTTTTTAAAGTACCCGCGGTGGTGGTGCTGCAGTAGCGTTGTCGCCTCACAGTAAGACGCTGTCTGGTTCGATTCTCAGCTAGAGCGTCTTCTGCGTGGAGACATGCATGAATGGGCGTACCTTCGTTGAAGGTTGTGCGTCAGGCCTGGCAAGCCGGTATGTAAAAATCAACTGCCAGTCATTAGCGGACCAGAGTTCCACTGTGGCGACCCCTGACTGGGAAAAGCCGACAGACATAAACAAACAATATACAAATTGCGTAAATGTTATTTTTAATGGAAACACTGTTTGCAAATGATGTCATTAATGGAACTGTTGTTCATGAATGAAACTAAGTGCTAATGATGAAACAATGCAGATGATGTCTGTGATGTCTGTATAATGGAACTTTTTTCTTGGGCCTCTGATGAAATAGGGCACTGCTCAGTTGGACTTTCCAGGTAAACAAATACCAGTAAATAAGTATATTATTGCATCCATACAAACATATATATATATATATATATATATATATATATATATATATATATATATATATATATATATTCACACATAAACCTATTGCACGATAACTGTTTTATATACTTTAACCAATGATATTTTCAGCAATATGGATAACATAAAGCTCACAAATGATATTTTTCTTGACTTAAGAAAGGCCTTTTATAACAATGGATCACAATATGCTTGGGTAAAAACTCCAATGCTACCTACCTAACTGAACATTCACAGATGTGGGAAATAGCTATTCATCACAAACCAGAAGTACTGCAGCAAGTGTTCCTCAGGAACAGTAGTTTGACCACATTTATTCTTTTGATTTACAAATGATCATTTTCATATTAATTCTACTTAAAAAGTACTCAAGTGGGTACACAGGTATGCTCCTAGTTCAGTATACTGTATACAACTGCTGCTGCTATCATTATATATATATATATATATATATATATATATATATATATATATATATATATATATATGTATATATATATATTTACAAATATTGTATAGATATCTTCTTAGGAAGGTGGATGTAGGGTTGTTTTATATGTAGATACAGTTGTGTAATATTGACCTATGTCCAGATAGCAGACAAGGTGTCAGTAGACCAACAGGGAAGTGTAACTGAGTGATGTTCTGCTATTTCTATTTCTGGGGAGGGAGAGCAGTTCTAAACTTCTCATACTGAGTAACAGTCTGTAATAGAGACTAGTTGATCTGTTCCAGATAGAGCAGCACTATGAAAACGCCCAAGAAGCATTGAAATCAGGGTACAGCCTGCAGATAGGAATGTATATGCTAACAAGAAAAGCCTCCACATGTTAATTGCCTCCAGTATCCTCTCCATCATGGCTACCAAGAAACGGAAGTATCAGGATACTTCAGAATGCAGAAAACAGAAGGGTCAGTAAAACCATTAAGTGAAAAAAGTCACTGAGCTGTAAGTACTCATTCACCTGAGCCTCAGTCATCAGATAGTTGCATTTATGTAACTGATGCAGAACTATTTTCTGTGTTCTGAACTGAAATTGTTTCATGGATACTGTGAGGCAGAATCAGTCCTAGGACCATTTATGCCAAACCAGCAGCCACCCTCAAAGGGCACCACCTACTTTTTAAATGTAGTGAATACATAAAAAATGATTAAAGCATAACGCTGCTGATTCATTGAACAAACCAAAACATGTTATTGTACTTTTTATTTCAGGATGATATATGAAAAACCTCAGGCAATGCAACAACGGTGAGTAAATATTGGGTAGACTACAGATTTCTGTGAAAGGAATTAACTGCAAAGTCTGGTGTACCCATCTTTTATTCCTGGAAATAAAAAATGTTTTCTTACCAAATGATCTTGTGCTTTTAGTTTGCCTTTATTGACCAATTGGTTAGTTGATTGATTTTCATTTCTTACCTCGGGACAAACACTCATCCCAAAGGGCTGTTTTCAGACTCAGTCCAAAAGATAGATGTTAGCCAAGCTGACATTTACAAATAGATGCATGCATAGCGATGAGTAGCAATGCATATTTTACAAGCAAGCAATCCACACTATAAAAATAACTATATGAAAAAAAAAACTTTTAAGACATGTTAACTGGCTCAAAATGCAATATAAATAGTAAATTTCCATTTCTGACTGCATATACAATTTTTGAAACCGATTAATTGAATGTGAACTGGACATAACTATGGATTAACATGCTCATATTTTAGTTTCTTAACTGCAATATATTTAATGTGTTATTTTTAGAATATCTATGAGACACTCTATACCTCATTTTGTCACAAGTCTTCTCTATAATTAATTTAATTGGGTTACAGTTAAGAGCTACATCTGATGCATTAAGGTATTCTCCTTGTCTGTCTTCATGACTTCGTACAGACATTACCTGTAAAATGAAGAATGCAAAATTCTGTTCAAAATTTACCTTAGTGTAGGTATCTATTGTTTGGATATTACTAGCACACCTTTTTTTTTTTAAATACAAAACTTCTACATTAAATATTGTTAATTTATTGTCAACAAGGGGGAAGTGGGTTCTTGTAGCTTAGATCTTTTGTACATCTCATTCCTGTGTTTACCAATGCACATAAGCCATAAGGAATTAAAAACGTTTGATAAACAGGAGATGGTAATTATATCTACAAAGGTTTTTGACTTGGTCATATAATCACATTTTTAAGTGAAACTGTCTAAGTTATTGCAGGGGTCAAGCAGTGTGCTAGGGATATGCCATGCACACCACAGACTCCATTTTTAGGAATAATTTATTTATTTTTTGTGCAAAGAAATGTACTATTATTAACTTTTTAGAAGAATGACATAGTTAAATTTATGCTTAGGTAGGTTGTTGAACAGTTTTTTTTTTCAGAATACATAGCTAAATGGATTTTTGTTTAAGCCTATCATTTCTGTATTTTTTTGTGAGGAAGGGGGCTACACTTGAAGTGGAGTGGCTTCACTCTTAAAACTGTTGTGCATGTCCAAAAATTCTGACTATGCCCCTAGGAAGTGGTATGTCTTACCTCAAGGGACAGGAATATCAGAGGTGATTATTCTGTTTAGAGGGATTGAAAGGGTACAGCACCCTAAATGAGGGGTGAGGTGTCTTCTTTGTCTAACTGTATAACAATTGCAGTTTTCAGACAACTGAAGCTAAATTCATTTAAATTAATTCATACTGAAATGACCTGCACCTAAAACAGGTATTAGTTGTCTTGACTAGGAAAAGTGTATCTGCACATTTTTTTCACACATTTTATTTATGCAATGTCTGATTTAAACAATTTTGTAATTCTTTTACAAGATTTTTTTTTTTGTTAAAATAATCATGAAATATGGAATGGTGCAGACATGACAGAGAATATATAAAGGAAAATCATCATTATAAGATTATGGTAACATTTGACATGACAGATACATTTTAAATAAGTGGATTGCCATATGCACTACTTTAAGAGCTAACTGACTGAACCAGTAGAATGCCACTTTATCTGAAAACATCACTTAGAAAAAATTATTCAGCAGGCTGTTGGGTTTGGGATGGGGTGAAAATGAAATGTGCACCTTAATGTTTATAGAAATTAGAAACTGAAATTGTATTTCTTTCAGTATAATGACATAAACTGTGTTTTAGAGTTCACTCATTTGCATAAATAATTGCATACACTTCTGTTATTGCAAGTGTTATTTGATATTTTGGACAGTGCAGAACCATAAACTGTTTCTTCTAAATATTTGTAGAGTGTGTGTAGAGCTACCAAGCATGTTTTGAAATGTTAAGATATTAAATTTGCAATGTGTAGTGTTAACTGCGTCAGAATGTACATTTGCTGAGTGCATGGACCTGCACTGCACAGATCTGATGCACATATATATATATATAATGAATCTGTGGGAAACAGACTTGTTTTCAACATACTAGAGACTGACATCTGTATAAATAGATATTTCTGCGTGACTGACAACTTTTTTCATAAAAGATTGAGATTGTGGAATCTCAGCGAGTTCTACTTTTCCCAAGATGGTACAACCTCAAGTTGCTACGTACAACTATTTGAGAATATGAGGTACAGCTTCACATACGAGGGGGAGGAATATGACTTGTCCCACTGCAGAAATAACTTTTGTCTTCAGAATTTTCATTTCAAAAGCAATGTTGATAATTGAGCTCAAAAAAGTTGAACTGCTGTCAGAAAGCCTGATATGTATATGAAAGAGGGAAGTGAATAAGCTGTTTTGTGTGATTAACAGGGTGTAAACAGAGAATAAAAAATTGCATTTATAACTCAAATGCTGGTGTTGGTTTACATTTATACATATCCTAGTTGTCACTAAATAAGTTGTTTTACATTCACCATAGCTTCCCATACACAAGAGGCCTAATTAAATTTTGACTTGTAAGCAGACCTCCCAACCATACCGAATTACTCGGTATTTTCCGAGTTTTGGGGTCCAAATGAAGGGGTGCCACGATTCCCGATTGGCACCCCTTCATTTCCGATTTTTTGGTTCAATTTTTTTTTTTTTAAAAATCGCGCTGTCAGAGCTGACGTCATCGCGTGCGCAATGACGTCAACGCCGTCGGGGCTACCAGCCAGTCGGAATTCAGCTCAAGGAGCTCACATCATTATTTCCGGCTGGCTGTGAGCGGGAATACAGCAGCGAGAACCAGGCAGCAACAATAATGGTAGCCATATCTGCCCAGTGCCCACATCAATTCAAGTCTCAGCCTTCAGGTAAGAAACGGGTCCCTATATATATATATATATATATATATATATATATATATATATATATATATATATATATATAAAATCTGTCTCTATATATATATATTTGAAATCAATTAAACACAGAATTGGTATACATTAATTTATTCATGCTTACTGGAGGACTCGGTCAGCCTCTCTAGTCACACTCCATGATGCTTTCCTGTTCTAGGAAACCCCTGCTTCAGTTGTAATGAGAAGGCATAAGATCATTCTTGTTTATCTGTATTCACATTGTTTGCCATTTACTTCTAAGTATGACATTATTATTGTTAAGCAGGAGTATTTGTTCAAACATATAATACTGTCTGCATTCTCATCATTTGCTAATCTCGCATTTCCTGTCATTACTAAACAAAAGTAGATGGCATTGGTGGAATGTTGTCTTTAAATATTTTGCTTTTAATGTAGCAGTCTCTGAAAGTGCAAACACACAAAACAATGTTGCAAGTTATGAACGTTTTTTTATTTCCTAAACTGTTCAAAAGTGTGTGCTTTAAAAGTTTTCTTCCTGATCAGTTGTAAGCATGTAAGGTGCAGAACTAACAATATTGCTTATTTCTCAGTGAAGTATGTGCTCACCATTCACTTTACATTGCTGTAACCTCCAGTCTGACTAGGGTGTGGCACCTGACTGACTTCAGCCATGTGCAGTTACAATTCTGAAAAGAAAATAGTTTTTTATTCAACTAATACACTTGTAAATAATTCCTGGCCTACATAACCTGTCTGCATGTGATTTCAGTACTACCTAATGCAATAATAAATGAATGTAAGGAAATTCAAACATTTCCATTATGCAATACTCCTAATTGCCAATGTTTGTGTACCTTGCCTTAGCAATTGTTTTGGAAGTATAAAATTGGAATGTTATACCTTCCTTCTTTGTAATATCAAAGATTTATTTATTTATTTATTTATTTATTTATTTATTTATTTATTTATTTATTTATTGATGGGGTTGCATAAATACAACATATGTGGTTGATAATAATTTCATATAAAGTTTCTAATGGGTAGAGTGACAAGGTGTGTCAGAGGAGGGTAGACGGGCAGAGATTACACTGCATTGCTGTGGTAACTGTAATGCATAAGACTCCATTTTGTTTTATCTGAATATTTTTTATATATCAGCTTAACTGGGCATACCCACATGTTCCTGCAGCTTACTAAGAAAGGTGTGAATAACCTGTGCATGGTTGCAGAATTCTCAGCCATCTTAAGCACATTCACAGTAGTCAGAATCTGTGTTCATGAGCATGTTAGACTGTTTTATATCCAAACATGACCGTACACACTTGTGTATTACTGTGATTCATACAGATAAATGTAGAAGACCCCAATTTGCATTTAGAACATGTAAATAGGCCTGAATGTATGTGGATAAGTTGAATACTACCATATAAAGTTGTCATTAAATATATATATATATATATATATATATATATAAATGTGTTGGGGAAACTGCAAACTTCAGAAGATAATGAAATAGTAAAATATATAACTTAATAAGAAGCCCTATTGAGTTAAGTTAAGAAAATGTTGGTTTTACTACTATCATGTGCACATTATGATGGTGGTTAATATTGTAAACCTGTCATATGGAAATAGGAATTCAGTGCAGCAGCACTGGAAATGATTACTAAGGAAATTACTTTGTTGTCATACTGTGACTGTGCCTAAGCTTTCAGCGAGAAAGAGATTAGAGGAGCTCAACCCTGGTTGACAAATTCAAATAAATGCAGCATACCTTTTCCATCTTCTTAAATTATCGAAATACTAGATTGAGGCACAAAACAAGCCTTATGTTTTTGTTTTTAGTGTCATGAAATTTGTTGGATGGGGTACAATGCAGACTAATGGCTTGCTAAGTTAATTAGTTATAAAAATTGGGAGGGGCTTAGGCACCTAATTATCTGTTTTGCTGTGTAGTTTATTCAGAAATTACAGCCGGTATTCTACTAGTTAGTACAAGCTGTTTTATGATTGTGCAACAGACTTTTTCCCTCAGTTTTCCTAAACCTTTGGAAGAGTTTGATTCAGGCAGAAAACAAACCTTTTATCTTCCTATTGTTTGTGTCTTGATATTTTTAGAGGGGAGGAGTGGCAGGATTCAGTAAAATATCACCATAGGTCTATTATGACTTCACTGAGAAGTCCTAGCAGTGCTAAAACAAAATTAATTTCAGAGATTTGAAAGACCCACATTGTACAAAAGCTCACTAGTGGCTCATTAACTTTTCTGTGAAATGAACACTGCACATTTAGAAGTAACTACGCTAGTGTTCCCACTACCTGTCTAAGCAAGTGAGTTAAACAAGCCCCTAGAAGTGTGTACATCTACTTACAGAAACACACACACACACACACACACACACACACACACACACACACACACACACACACACACACACCAGCTTCACAGTAAAAACCTGCTAAGGTGCTAACAGCCTTTATCTTAGACATCAGTGGATGTGCATTCCATCCAAATATGATGTACATTTTTATCAGTTTACTCTCCAAACAGTACAGCAGAGCTTTCCTTTCACTCATTCTACTGCTCTGTTCCATTCCTGCGAAGCTTCCACGGAAGAGCTTATTGCTTTGACCATAGGCGCCGGAAGCTGTTGAAGATGGGGGGGGGGTGAGAGGGGCACTTAGTGATCTAAAAAGGAGAATATTTTTATGACTATTTACTACCACAGCATAGGTTCACTTGGAGGACATTTTAAGCGTATCCAATTCCCTTTTGGTGATTGAATTAACATTTTATGATTGGTGTTACCTATCCCATGGCTGACAATTGTATATTAGCCCTAGTGAGAGTAATCAGTGTGCAGTTAATTTATCCAAAGTCCATGCATTTCAGGTTTTATGTTATTTGCAAGTCCCATTTCAGTTTACCTACTGGTGTGTTTGCTGTTCATAAGTGCATGAACCTTTGTTGAGGCCCTTTCAGTTTAACGACTGCAACCATTGATCTCCTTAACTAGTAGGCAAGGGGTGTGTGTATGTGTTGATCTGCCTAACTACTGGGTAAGCTTTCAGTCTGCGATTAATTTATCAGAAGTCTGTGCGTTTCTGTTTTTTTGCTGAGCTGCATTTGTAAATCTCATTTTTTATGTTAAATGACTTCATTTCAGGTTATCTGCAAGCTGCATTTGTAAGTCCCGTTTGCCATTTCAGTTTTATCGGGTGTTTCAGTTTATCTGCTGCAACTACTAGGCAAGCTTGGCAGTGTACAATTAATTTAGCTTTCAGTGTGCAATTAATCAGAGCTGCAAGCTTAGTCTGTATCTTTTTTCCTGCTGCTGTGTTTTAACCTTTGGTGTGTGTGTAATTAATTTAGCTTTCAGTGTGCACTGTGCAATTAATTAAGCTTTCAGTGTGCACTGCACAGTTAATTTTTCAGACCTGCAAGCTTAGTCTGGTTTTCTTTTTACCTACCTGCTGCTGTGTTTTAACCTGTGTGTGTGTGTGTGTCTGTGTGTGTGTATGTGTGTGTGTAAGTAGAGTTTTAGATGGAAATGTTCTGAATTGGGTAGTTTTATCATTACTGGTTCATGCATTTTGTTTCATTGCTTACTGGAAAAATGTTCAAACAATAAGTTTAAAATGTGCTATCTAACAAGTGTGCTGTATTATACAAGGAATATAATTAAAGTCAGGAAGGTGTATCAAAAAACATATGTATAAACATATGTATGTTTCTTGTTTTGTGTGCAAGGGGACAATGATTTGTAAACTAGGTAATCTTTATCCATCACTGGTCAAATGCATTTTCTTTGGATGTGGTGTGTGGGTTTCAATGGCAGAGAAGTTTTAATGCCAATTCTATTTACATTGTGAGACAGTATTGCTTTGTTTTAGCAGCTTTGTTTAGCAGATGTCTTAGTGTTTGTGCATTGTGCTATAAAATGTAAAAAAATAAAATCCAAATAATCATTGTAGAGTAAAGCAGTATATGCACACATTAGTATTTATGGTAAATGGGGCAAAATAGACAGGTAATGAGGCACAGGAATGGCTGCAGGGAGACTCTGGTGCCATATTTTGGTCGCCTGTTCTTCAGTTTGCGTTTGAAAGTTGGTATCCCACAATTCCACTGGAGTGGGCGGGGTTACATAATTACATATGCAAATTTGATGTTAATCAGCGTACAGATTTGTACCTATTTTTCATGGGCCTTGTCCAGATTTTTGATGTTTCCAGGTTGAGAGGTATGCTTGTAAGCAGTTTGCTAAAGACAACCCTGCCTTAATATATATATATATATATATATATATATATATATATATATATATATATATATATATATATACAGATATGTGTGTTTTTGTGTGTGTGTGTGTGTGTGTGTGTGTGTGTGTGTGTGTGTATTTATTTAATCTTTTCTGCAACCTACTGATGAACCCTGACCCTGCTGGCTCTTATTTTCTGCTTATTCAGTCCTAGTATTCCAGAAAAAAAAAGAAGTTATGTCTTACCATAACTTTCCAGCTGTATTGTTGATCCTTGTTCATTCTTTACTCATGGGTATCAGTTCCGAGCTCGGAACCGAGCCGGCCATTTTCCATGCTCACGTCAGCTTCAAACGCTCAAGCTAAACTCTTACCCACAATCCCCTTCTCCCTGTTACCTCAGATTGAGTTTGCAAGTCAAAGAAGGTAGAGGCTACCTCTGGTCAAATAACCTAAGAGAACCAGATGGTGAGATCCACTAGAAACCACAGGAGGGGGAAGGAGGGAGGGTCGTAATGACTGAATGAGGATCAGCAATGCAGATGGAACGTTATGGTAAGACATAACTTCTTTATCTGATGTTGTTAATCCTCGTTCATTCCTTACACATGGGACAGAGTCCCCAGCTACCTCTATTCCTGGGAGGCTCTCATGGAAGGACATTCCTGAGCACCATAGAACTGAAAGATTCTCTTCTCCTGGAGGCCAAATCCAATTTGTAATGATTGATGAAGGTATGAGGTGTAGCCCAAGTTGCCACTGCACAGATGTCATGTAAAGAAGCTCTGGCATGGAAGGCAGCAGAAGTTGCCACCGACCTTGTTGAATGAGCTTTCATGGTAGTAGGCAACAGGATATTACGTTGTGTGTAAATAAAGGTCACACAGTCCTTCAACCAGCTAGCTAATGTGAACTTAGCAACAGCAGATCCTAATCTAGATCCAGAAAAAGCCAAAAATAACTGGTCAGATTTATGAAAGGGTTTAGTCCTGTTTAAGTAAAAACGGATTTGTCTGTGTATATCTATGGTATGTAGGCAATACTCTCCTCTGTTTGAATAATTGGGAAAGAAAACTGGCAATTCAATGGCTTGATTAATGGACATTTCAGAGATCACTTTAGGCAGAAATGCCGGATTAGTTCTCAGAGACGCTCTATCTCTATGAAAAATTAAGTATGGACTATTGATACATAAAGCTTGAAGTTCAGAAATATGTCTGGCAGAAGTAATAGCGACCAAAAACAAGGTTTTCCATGACAAATACTTGAGGTCGCAAGAAGAGGCTGGTTTGAAAGGTGACATTGTCAGAGCTTGTAGAACTAATGATAAATCCCATGGTTGAATAGGTTCTCTAAAAGGTAGCTTCAGATGATTCACACCTTTTATGAAGGTCTTGCACAATTTATGGGACATAAGAGAGGAATCTTGGACACCCTCATGAAAATTAGAAATTGCAGCCAAATTAACTCTAATGGTAGAGGCCGATAGACCCGATTGAAACAGGTCGGCCAGATAGTCTAGTATTATCGACACTGGTGCTGAAAAGGGGTCTACTTGTTTATCTTTCAGCCAACAGGTAAATCTTTTCCACTTGCTCAGATAAGTAATTCTAGTGGAGGACTTATGAGAAGCAATGAGAATATCACGTACTGGTAGGGAAAGATCATTCTGCCTGGCAATCAAGGGAATTGGAGTAGCCAAGCCATTAGCTTCAGGCTGTTCAGGTTGGGATGAATCAGGTTCTGTGGGTGTGAGATCAACTCCGGGGTTGGATGGAGAATCCATGGTCGATCTAGTAGGTGAGGCGAAAGGAAGGGGAACCAAATCTTTCGAGGCTAATATGGTGCTATGAGGATCACTTTGCTCTTCAACCGACGGGCTTTCTTCAGAAACTGGGGAATGAGGGGAAAGGGTGGAAATACGTAAAGAAGACCCGAGGACCAATCGTGGACTAGAGCGTCCCTGGGTGACTGTCCCAGAGGCGGAATCAGGGCGAAGTAGTTGCTGCATTTGTAGTTGGTCAGGGATGCAAAGAGGTCACAGCAAGGATGGCCCCAGCGGTGGAAGATCTCTGCCGCTATCAAGGGATTCAGGGACCACTCATGAGGTTGAAGAATGCACCTGCTGAGTCTGTCTGCTATCACATTGGAAATCCCGGGAATGTGTGTTGCTAGAAGAAAATGGTTGGTAGCCATCGCCCATTGCCATATCTTCATGGCCTCTCGACAAAGGGGGTAAGATTTGGTTCCACCTTGCTTGTTGATGTACCAGACCACCGCCATGTTGTCTGACTTGACTGAATCGCAATTGTCCCAGACGGCAGCAGGGGATGGAATGCTTGCAACGCCAGAAGCACTGCCCTCAGTTCTAGAACATTTATATGCAGATGGGCCTCCAGTTCGGACCAAGTGCCTTGGACTGTCTGTCCCTGACATAGCCCCCCACCCCATCAGGGAGGCATCTGTGGTCACTGTGGCCTTGGGTTGCTGGGGGGAGAAGGGGCAAGTCCATTGTGAGAGATTGTGTGTCATCCACCAATTTAAATCCTGTTTGCACCTGTGGGTTACTCGAATCATGGCTGTAAGAGGATGCTGAAAAGGATACCATTGAGTGAGCAGTAGCCATTGTAGAAGCCTCATGCGAAACCTGGCCAGGGGAACAATGGTGATGAAGGCTGCCATGGAACCCAACAGCTGTAGAACCGAGTGAGCCATGGATTTTTCCTTTGAAAGGATTGGTATTAGTTGTTGCTTTATCCTTAGAATTCTGTGCTCTGGGATAGCAGCTCTGCAGTTTTTTGTGTCCAAGATAATCCCTATGAATTCTGTCGACTGAGATGGGGTGAGATTGGATTTGTGCCAGTTTATGGTTATGCCTAGCCTTTGAGCAGCAAGGAGAGAGTATGCCAAGGCTTTTTCCAGTAGATATCTGGTGGGGGCGGAAATGAGCCAGTCCTCTAGGTATGGAAACACCTGAAATCCTTGAAGTCGCAAGTGAGCTGTGACAACTGCCATGCACTTTGTGAACACTCTAGGGGCTGTAGAGAGTCCGAAGGGCAGTACTCTGAACTGATAGTGACTGGCTCCCCCACCAAAGTGCAGAAATCTTCTTGATGGCCTGTCCACCTTTATGTGGTAGTGCGCATCTTGAAGATCTATAGAGCACATCTAATCGTCTTTTTCCAAAAGCAGGAGGATAGACAGTATTGTGACCATCCAGAATTTTTGTGGTCTCACAAACTTGTTCAATACACTGAGATCCAAAATTGGTCTCCAGTCACCGGTTTTCTTTGGCACCAAAAATAGTCTTGAGTAGAATCCAGATCCTATCTGGTCTGGAGGATCTGTTTGGATGACTCTTTTTCTTAGCAGCTTTTCTATCTCTAGTACTGGTTCATAGGTTCATAGGTTCATAGGCTGATACTAGGCTATCTGCCCTAGGGCATTTACAAGCCTAGCCAGAGTGTGTTTGGCTTTCGCCACCCTTCTTAGATTAGTTGACTGTGCCTCTATATAGTAGGTCACAGAAGATAGCCCATTTAAGGTTAGTTTACCATGCCTCTGTCTAGCAGTGACACAGAAGAGATCCCAGGGGTAAATTTATGATCTCTCATCCAAACGTCAAGATTCTTCTTGAAGAGGGTCATTGAGGGGCTCTGTCTGACATGGATTGGGATTTTGTTCCAGAGTGAGCGGAGCCTCTGGGATATGAATCTGTCCCTCCAGCATGTTCTGTTTATTTCTGTGCTGAGGTTTAAGTCACTGGAGCGTGTAGCTCTGATGGATTTGGATTTCTTGAGGTGGAGCATGTCCATTAATTCTGGGTTGGACATGGCTTTATACGTCAGGCACAGATTGCCTCTGAGTAGGCGGTAAGCAACTGAGTAGAGTTGGAGTTTCTTTTGCCTAACTGCGTAGGGCATCTGTTTGAGTCCCTTGATCCTCTTGGTGAGGTACATTTGGGGTCTTTCTAGTTGTAGCAGGTGTCGGGTAAGGTACATCCCAAATGGGGCATTGTATTCAATTATGGGCCTGATGAGTGATGAGTAGAGGGGCACAATGACCTCTCTTGATCTAGATGTGAACCCCTTCATGATAAGGTAGGCTATATAGAATGTCTTTCTAACCACTTTGGCAATGTGATTGTCAAAGGAGAGATTGCAATCTACTTGGGTCCCCAAATCCCTAATTACTTCTTCTGTACTTAATGGATTACCACCTATGTGGTAATTTGTGGGCACTTTGTTTTTCCCAAAGGGGATGACTATGCACTTTTTGGCATTTAGCTTTAGGCCATGGCTCTGGCACCAGTTATCCGTCTCTGTGAGACCTTTTTGGAGGATGCTTGTGTCAGCTGGTGAGTCAATTATGGCCCCCAGTTTGCAGTCATCTGCAAACTTTGTCAGCCATAGTCCTCCTGTGTTAGCCTGTACCTCAGAGAAATATATACCGAACAAGAGAGGTCCCAGGACTGAGCCTTGTGCAACACCACTTGTAACTGATTTAGAGTCTGACATGGCACCTGCAATTCTGACCATGTGGGTTCTATCCCTAAGCCAGTTTGCAACCCATCTTGTGACATAGGGGTTGATATTTAAGCTGGTGAGCTTATTTATGATGCCAGAGTGGGGTATTGTGTCGAAGGCTTTTGCAAGGTCAAGGTAGGCTGTGTGGACTACCTTCCCTTCGTCTATGGCCTTGGTGACTGTTTCAAAGAAATTGACCAGGTTCAAGAGGCAAGATCTGCCCTTAACAAAGCCGAATTGGGTAGGATCCAGTGTTTGGAGGTTCCCAATGTCTTTGTTTATGAGTTCCATGATGATACGCTCCATAGCTTTGCAGACCAGGCTAGTTAGGCTTATAGGGTGATAGTTTCCGGGGTCCGTTGTGGCACCACCTTTATGGAGTGGGACCACTGTTGCTGTACACCATTCTTTGGGTACATATCATGTTGTAAGGCTGAGACTGAACAGTGATTTTAAGTGAAGGTTCAGTTCTTCTTGGAGCGCATGTAAAGCGCAACCCAGGACACCATCCGGTCCCATTGATGCTGTGTTTTTTGCTTTGGAGAGGGCAGCTCTCACCTGTGCATCTGTGATGTCAGGGAGGCTACACTCTGTTGGGATAGTCATTTGCTCATTTGGGGGGGAGAAGTTTGAACTGAACCTGTCTGCCAGGATGTTGGCAATGTCTGTGGGTTCAGTGTATTTTTGTCATTTTGCACTAACTCAGAGCATATGTGGGAGTTTCCACCCAGGTTTCTGACATAACTAAAGAAAGCCTTGTGATTATCTTTAGCGTCTTGTGCAATTTTTCTTTCGAAGCTAGCCTTAGATGATTTTTATGAGGGATTGTAGTTTCTTGCTAGTACTGATCAGAGTTGCCTTCCCTTTCAGGGATTTTGCTCTATCATGTAGTAGCATCCTCCTTCTGTTGTACAGCTTATTTATGGCTGGGGTCCACCAGACAGTTCTCCTGCCTTTGGAGGAGTGTGTCTTGGTTTTATTTGGGATAGCACAATCAATGCATTCCTGTAGGTATCCATAGAATGCGTTTGTAAAGGATTCTGCGGTTTGGGCCATATTTTCCACTGGCCCTGGGGCTTTGAAGGATTCCACCTCGCTTTTGAGAAGTTTTTGACAGTGGTTTCCTTTGCTGGGGGTGGGGATGGGATATGGATGTCCATAGTGATTAATTTATGGTCAGATCTTACCAATGAGGGGTATACCTCTGGTATGGAACATAGAGTCCCCATGTTGGTGATGATCATGTCCAATATGGTTTCCCCTCTTGTGGGAGTGGTGACCAGTTGTTCCATAGCATTTGAGTTTATAAATTCTAAGAACCGTTGGGCTAGGGTGTTGGGGCTTGAGTAGTGCCCCCAGTCTATGTTTGGGTAGTTAAAGTCACCCAATATAATGGTGTTTGGAGAGACCTTCATATTCTCCAGTATCTTCAGGAAAGCCGAGTGGGGTTCCTGAATTTGGCTGGGTGGTCTGTAGCAGGCTACAAACTGGAAGGCAGTTTTGCCCACTGTTAGTTGCACATGGATGGTCTCAGATGCTTCGTGCAGTGCCACTAGCCTGGAGGTATGGGTATCTTTGATGAATATGGATACTCCCCCTCCTCTTGTGGTTCGTCCAAGTTTTGGGGCCAAAAAGTATGGTATGAGGTATAGTCTGGTAGTGCTGGGGAGCTCTCGGGAACCTTGAACCAGGTTTCTGTTACTGCACAGATATCGATATTCTCCATACTGAGGAGAGCCTTGAGTGCGTGCATCTTGAGGTTTAGACTTCTGGCTTTGAGCAGCATTACCCTTAGTTTCTTTTTCCTTGTGTTGTCTGAGGAGGTGGGTTTGTCTTTTGAGCCTTGCCTAAAAAAGGCACTATGGGGGTGGCAAGAGCCTTGGCCAGTATTCGAAAACCCAGGGGTGACAGGTGTAAGCCGTCCCTAACGAAGCAATGTGGCTTGTCAAGCATGTCATCCCAGGCTGACAGACACTGGATCCCCTTTGAGTGACACCAATACTTTAGCCAATTGTTGAAATTGATAATTTTGTCTTTATACTATGGTATAATTCTTGGTGAGGGTAAGATGCTACTCAAGGTTAGGGTAATACCGGCCTGGGCCACATGATCAGAGAGCTCCTCTATGTCTCTTTTCATGTAGTCCAGGGAGGTACATCTCAGGTCATTCACACCAGCATGGACAATGACGGAGTCATATTTGTACTTGCTTTGGAGTGACCTGAGTGCTTGTGTTATGTGGTGGATCTTGGCACCCGACAGGCAGCTTACAGTGACCTTCGCCTTGTTCAGCCTGGTGAGAGGGATGTCAGTGTGTCTGACAACAGAGTCACCTATTACAAGTGTATTAGGTGTGTTGTTTAGCCTTAAGGGCTGTGACTGTGTGGCACACTGACTTTGTGAACTATGTGATACGTGGGTATTGTTGTGGGTAGCAGTTTCTTGGATGTCTGCTTTGGAGGTCTCTGTTGCTTGGGCAGATTTTTATTTAGAGCCTCCGAGTATGTTTTTGTGTGTTTATGTGTTTGGTTTGCTGTTGCGATAAGTCTATGTGAGACTGGATTTGTAGTGTGTGTGATTACCTTCTCCTCCAGACTGACCATGCCAGTACTATGTTTTGATTGCTCAGCCTCCAGTTTGGTTATATAGTTGCATCTCTCACATATATTTGAGCTTGTTGGAAAGAGGAGAGGGTGGTCTGTGTACATAAGGCGGTTGTAACATTGCCTCAAGATTCCCATATTTACCAGCTGGACTGGAGAGTAAACCTGAAACAGACTTTTGGACATGCCAGAATAGTATAAGGAATTACATTATGACTTGATCAAAAAGGACCAATAGGGAGCCAAATACTTAAAGGGAGTATAAGAGGGTGTATTGCTTTAGTTTATTAGTGCTTACTTATAAGATACTTATCCTAGCTACTGCTGGGTTTTAGAAGGAAAATAGAGTGCTTACTTTGTGATTTGGAACAGTTCTTTGTGGAGCTGGGAATAGTTTAAACCTGATTAAGCGGTGCTGCCTGATGCTGTGCTATGCGCAAAAATGCACAAAACAGGGTTTTAAGAGAGGGGGATCAAGGAGTTTGGAATTGACCCAAAATGACCAATAAAACTACAGTTTCTAGGCAGTAACCACTCCCACAGGTAGGGTTGCCAGTTTTCTTTGTGGATTAAACCAGACTAAGGTCACGCCCCTCGCATCACCCATAACTCCACCCATTCCCACCCCCTCTCCCATCCATGCTCCACCTGTTTTGTGACATCACCATAACATCAGTTGATGGGAATGCCCTCTTTTTCTGTTCCGGATGCCTGCTTTCCGCCGATTTACTATGCTTTTCTGTAAAAAAGCATAGCAAATCAGCCATTTTAACAAAGAATGATAGTCTGTTTCCTTACCATTCACCTCAGAAGCCTCATCAAAATGCGCTACAACCTGGAAAAGGTTTGCATGACACACTGTTCTTAACAACTGTCACTTCGGCACAATGTTAAAAAATCTGTTGCAATACTGAGGCAGCATTCATTAAAAAATCATCTACAGCCATAAATGTTTACTAAAGTGTATCACAAATTGTCAACAGGTATTTAATAAACTACAGTCGAGTAACACAGCCAGAGAAGTAGTGTTGACTATTGACTGTTGCCCTAAGTGGTAAGCATCATACATGAGTTGTTCAAGTTGCAGTACACTACAATGCTTCAGGCAATCAAAAAACAAAAATTCTAATGCATCAAAACTTCACAAGTCAACTAATTTTTTCATAAATAAAACACTATTCCAACATAGAAAACTAATACACTGCAGGGACTGCACAGCTGAACCTGTACTATTACTTTGGCACATTTACACAAGACAAGTGACTAAAGCAGTACTCGAAAAGTACGTGCAGCCCAAATAAGTGTTATTTCTGCTACAACTATGCACATTAAATACATTTGCATAGGGGCATGTGCCATTGATACTGCTCCTGACAAATACTCAGCTTTTATGTTGCAGTAAAAACTATCTACAATAAGGAGTTTTAGCAGGTACAAACTATGTTATGATTTCAAAACCATCCAATGCTTTTGACCAATAACTTACAGAAAGTTTTCCATTCTGATGCTTACTAGAGACCCTTCCATAAATGAGCTGTGTTGTTGAGAGACGCTTCTCAGCTCACCACGGCACGACTATGAGAGGGTGCTCCAGGCAATGCCCCAGTCATCATAGCTCTGAGTTGTGTCATCTATGGACTGGCTCAGGTAGTAAGTCAATAAAGATATTTGAGAACATTTCCTTCCTTTCAAGTTCGCCGCCATTTTCAGTTGTCAACAAAACAACTTATGTAAAAAAGATGCAGACAGCGACAGTCAGAATCATTTAGTCTTTTGATTTTTTTTCACTGTGCCGGGAAGCATAGGGGCAGGCCTAATAAGTTAATCTGCATTTATTATTGGCTTTTGTTGTAGGAGGCAGAGGCAAAGGTGTAACTGTCCATAATGGTTTGTGTGTTCTGTTTTAAGAGCGTACGCTTGAATTGATTACCGGTAAATAATGTCTTCGTAAGTACTTTGTCAAATATTTGAGAACTGCAGCCAGGGGTGTAGAAAGCAGATTCCACATAACCCCTCTTAGACAAAAGTGTACATGTCTCAAAATGCTGAACCCAAGCACAGTGTTGCGTTTGAAAGGCTTTCAAACAATTGTGCAGGGTATTTTGCGAGGGTGCCCTTGCTAGTGACATTATTTACTTAACATATAAGAAGGATTTTCTTACTTACCCCCAACCCTCTAGAAGTATTAATGTTGAGAACTGTCTAATAGTAAGCAGGAAGATCAAGTGAAGATCATTACTTAATAGCATCCCCATAATGCTTGAGACCGTGACAGCCAGTGGCACAAAACCCGGACTTCACATATCCGGTTTTGAAGGGAATTTGTAACCAGACAATTTGTCAGAAAACCGGACAGTCCAGTCAAAAAACGGACAGCTGGCAATCCTACCCACAGGGACAGGCAGGCTGTTCAGTGTTTACCACTGCCACTGATGAACACAGAGACTTCCCTTTAGCCCAAGCAAGCAATGGCCTCCAAGAGATTTACAAACAGTTCAGAACAGCAAATCTGTAACTGAATTTTTTTTTTAAATTTCAGAAAGTGGGAAAAAAGCAACACTGGGTGGAACGTCGGGAAGATTTTTTGAAGGGATGGGACAAAGATTGAAGGGGATATGATAACCTCTGGTTATAATCCTTTGTACCCAGGAATCGATGGTGATGGTTAGCCAGGTAGAAGGGTACAAGGAGAAACATCCCTCAACCACCTCCAGAGGAAAGGAGTTGGGCCACTCTTCAGGAGCACTGATAGGATTGACCAGGAAAAGAATCCCTGGAACCCTGGTTACGCGGACCCCCTCTGCCCCAAAAGGAGCGTCTTCCCTGTGAGTTCCCCCCTCTGTCTCTGGGGGAGAACTCGGCCCGTGTGTTACGGAAAGGACCCTGAGATTTCTTGAACCATATCTTATAGGTTCATAGGTTGGTACTAGGCTATCAGCCCTAGGGCCTATACAAGCCTAGCCTTAACAATTCCCTGGCTATTTCTTCCCTGGACCCCTGTCTAGCAGGGTGACTGACGTGATCCTTGGGGTGAATTTCCTTTCTCCCATCCAATCATCAAGGTTCCTTTTTAATTGGGCCAAAGAGGCACTCTGCTTGACATGTATGGGCAATCTATTCCAGAGTCTGGGGAGTCTCTGGGTCAGGAGCCTATCCCTCCAGCATGTTTTGTTTATTGTGATGACAAGGTTTAGATCTGGCTCTGAGGGATTGGGATTTCTTTGAGTGTAGCATGTCCAACAGCTCCGGGTTTGGCACGGCCTTGTATGTTAAGCAGAGATTGCCTCTGAGTAGACGATATGTGACAGAGTATAGCTGGAGTTTTTTAAGATGGTCAGAGTAGGTCATCTGCTTTAGGCCTGTGATTGTTTTAGTGAGGCATTTCTGCGGCCTTTCCAGTTGTTGCAGATGTCTTGAGAGGTACATACCAAATGGGACTTTGTATTCTATAATGGGTCTAATGAGGGATGAGTACAATGGGAAATGACCTCCTTTTTAGTGATGAGGTGTGCCACATAGAAGGATTTCCTGACTATTGTGGCGATGTGGTTATCGAAGGTGAGACCACTGTCCACTTGTGTCTCTAAGTCTCTTATCACACTTTCGGTGTTTAGTGTACTGCCACCTATATGGTAATTCACAGATGCATGTTTTTTCCCAAAGGGGATAACTATACATTTCTTGGCATTGAGCTTGAGCCCATGGCTCTGACACCACGTATCTGTTTCTGTAAGGCCCTTTTGTAGAGTATCCACATCATTTGGGGATTCAATAATGGCTCCCAGTTTGCTGTAATCTGCAAACTTTGTTAGCCAGAGTCCCTTAGTGTTGGCCTGTACTTCAGAAAAGTAGATGCCAAGCAAGAGCGGTCCCAGGACTGAACCCTGAGGTACTCCACTTGTCACTTGTCTGGAGCTGGATTTGGAGTCGGCTACTTTTACAGTGTGGGTTCTATCAGTAAGCCAGTTAGCAACCCATTGGGTGATGTAGGGATTAATGCCTAGCTTAGTAAGTTTATCTATGATTCCAGAGTGGAAGATGGTGTCAAAGGCCTTGGCAAGGTCTAGATAGGCTGTGTGGACCACCTTACCCTTGTCCATGGCTCTGGAGACTGATTCGAAGAAGTTGATTTCAGAAGAAAGCACGTTGAGGGGAAGAATAATGGACACCTACGGCAGAAAGGGTCTTACCATTCTGTTCACATCTGGCCAGTGTGCTTTTAACTTTGGGTCCAAACAACGAGGAGGCCTCAATGGGGGCATTAAGAAAAGAAGAGTTAAAGGGTTCCGCGATGTTGCACAAGTGCATCCAAGCATGTCATCTCAAGACCGCAGCTGAACCCGCTGCTCTAGCTGCTCCTTCTGATGTGTGAGATATCAGTTGCATAGAGGAGTTAAATATAGACTCAATGGATCCAGCTGAGAGGTCACCTTGTCACGGACCTCATGAGACACGGCACCAGCCAAGGTTTCAGAGAGCTCAGAAACCAGATCCCTTTGAAGCCTGGTAAAATGTGCCATATAATTCAGGGACCTGATAGCAAAGGTTGCTGAAGCAAAGGTGCGCTTCCCTATCCTGTCCAGGGCCCTGGACTCTCTGTTAGGTGGATGGACAGTCTGGCTTTCTTCTTCTGCCAGATACTTTTTTGTTGCAGCCGCCACCACCAAAGCATCCACAGGGAGATGTTTGGACCAATGGGGATCCGAAGCAGGAGGGGACAAGATCTTATTTGGCCTCCGGGGAATAACTTCAATGGTATCAGGAGCCTTCCAAGCATGCGGCACAATGAGCCAGACAAGTTCTTTGGCAGGTGGAGTAACCCAGGAGGTAGGGGGCCGGGCGCGAAAGGCCTGCAGGAACACACATTCCTCAGAGGTCAGATTAGAGGACTGCCAGTCACCTCTCTGTTTCAGGATTTCGAGGATATCACCAAAGGATACCTCAGACAGTGACCGAGGGGATCCTTCCCCCTCATCGAAAACTGAGTCTTCGGTGATGGACTCCTCTGTGGACTCCATGTGCTTCCTCTTACACAAACTTTTCTGGTGGACCTCCTCAGTGGGAGAAGCTGGAGAAGACAACAGAAAGGGGGATTCCTGAGGGAATATGTCCTGCGGCCCTTGCACCTGGTGTCCACTAGATGCGACTTGTGAAACCAGTGTACCAGAGAAGGGTGGAGGTATAGACAGTCCGGTATCGCCAGCAGTAGCGAAAGCCTTCTCCGTCAGTTGGAAGGCTGGTCCACCCAAAGAGGAGTGTATGTCTAGGACAGGGGTCACCCCTCCCCTAAGTGGCTCAGCCTGCCGACCCGGAGTCCCTGGATGACTGTGGAGCAGCAAGCTATGCATGTCACAGCTGACATCCCGAGTCATAGCAAAACTTTCCTGCCATGAAGGCAACTGCAGTTCCTTAGTGAGATCCAAAAAGGGAACCGCAGAAGGGTAAGAGTGTACTATATCCATGGACTTCAAAGGCAATGAAGGAGGAGAATAAGAAGGGGTCTTTGGAGATGGGTGATCACCTCTCAAGGAAGGATAGTTCCTGAGGGGTGGGATACCTCTGGCCAAGAGTACCTGCACAAGATGCAACACATCATGTTTGGAAAGGCTTCTAGTGGACCTCATGGAGACTGAGGGAGAAACAGGCCTGTCTACAGAAGAGGCAGGCTCGGTGCCCATCTCATCTGACCACACCGAGGACAATGGTGCCGAGAGAGACTGGACTACTGTTGTCTGCACCAAAGAAGTCACTGGTGCCAAGTTCATTGTCTGGACCGATACAGGGATCGGTGCAGAAGTGGTAGTTGGTGCTGAAGCTGGAACCGACACATGGATCGGTGCCGAAGTGGGTGTCGGTGCCGTAGCTGTAACCAACCAAACTGGAGTCAACAATAAAGGAAAGATCTCAGAGCCAACGTGGTCAAGGTCTGGGCCGTCTGAATGGTCGGTGGCGATACAGTGGTAATGATCTGAACCGAGGAGCCCCTCGGTGTCATTATATAGAAGGCTGCAGGAGAAGACGGAGCCAAAATCACTAATGGAGCCGAAGGTCTAGGCACCGAAAGCACTGGGGCTGACTGAGAGAGCTCCGGAGCCGAAACTTTAGCCTTTTTAGGTTTTGGTTGGCGGGAGTTCCCAGCTGGGGATGAAGGCAAAGATTTAGCCTTAGTAGGAACATTCATTTTCTTATGGGGTCTAGGAGGGGTTGAGACCTCTGACCCAGAAATAGCCTCTGAAAAGGGAGATTTTAGAAGTCCCTTCAGTATCAGCTTGTTTTTCCTTTCCAACAATGTTCTATTAGAAAAGTTCTCACAAATAGTACAGGGTGGTTCAACCGGTAAATGGGAAGCTCCCAAACAATAAACACACAAAGAGTGTGCATCAGAAGTGAGCAGTTTGTGTCCACAATCAGAACACCGCTTAAACCCCGCACTACCTTTTTTATCTGCCATAACAGCAAATTAATTAATAGGAAAATACCAACAATGGTACAAGAGAGTACCCGAAGGTATGAGAGAGAAAAGGGAAAAGGATTACCAATGATGGTAAAGAGAGAATACCTCACGGTAAAGGTAGTAAGGAAAAAGCAGGAAAACCTAAAGAAATTATGAACGCTAGATGCGATAGGGTAAGAGACAATAAAAATGAACTTTTCTGACAGAAAAGTAATTTGTAAAGCAATTAAACAATTGACTGTACTTAGCTCAAGAGAAATAGCTTGACACAACCAGATGGCAACGCGGCAAACAAAATCTGGTGTAACAGGGAGAGGGGGATTGTGGGCAAGAGTTTAGCTCAAGAGTTTGAAGCTGACACGAGCTTGGAAAATGGCTGGTTTGGTTCCTAGCTTGGAACCGATACCCGTGCATAAGGAATGAAAGAGGATTAACAATATCAGATATAATATTACGGCTCTTCATTAGGCCACTCACACTTTTTATGTCTGCAAGGTTTACGTCATCAGCATGGGGAAGGCTAGATTAAGTAAAGTATGGAAACTACCTACTTTTGTTATCAAATCTTCCATATCTAAATATGAACTCAGCTTTGTCTCAATGTTTGGAAGCAGCAGTGAGGTATTCTTTAATTATATCACAAAAATGAAAAGAAAATAATTATAACTGTAACATGAAAGCAGTAAACAATGAAGTGATCACCCATCCCCAACACATACCAATATATTTGCAGAAATTTTCTATGTACTTTTTTGCCCCTTGCGCCTGATGTCCATCAGTCCAATGTCCTGAGCTGCTCATTTGTTCCCACTGTCTTCCTCATCTGGTCATTCTCGTTCATCACCCTGGGAGAAGACCAACTCCCTCCAAAAGACGTTTCCCTCGTGTTGACTCATCTTTAGGTCAGATGAGAGGCAGAGGTGGCAGTGACTCAAGGGCAGCAGTCATCATGACAGCCATGAAGAGTGTATCTGTTCCTTTAATACCCTATCTACCTCCTTTCAGCAATTGGTGTTCATTATTTTGCAATGTGCTGCCCTTGTCCCATTGGACTGAGAGTCTGGCTTCAACCCCTCATCTGCCAGGCTAAGACCATAACTCTCCAAAAGTCAAGTAACTACCTAGTGATGTCACAGCTTTCAGAAACTATTGGATCCTGTCATACAGCTGACAAATGGAGAGATTGTAGATGGTAAGCCCTAATCTCACCCTTTTTACTGCTGACATGAGCACTTGAGTCAGCACAAGAGTCTAGACCACATTCTCTCAATGTGTGTGTTCCCACATACATACCTCTGTATTGTGGATTGCTGTAAAGAGCTTTGCAGCACCATGTTCATGACATAATCCTTGCTGTTTTTCCATGCATTAAGCCTCCACATTTTGGTGGTATATGCAGAGGTCCAAAACCACCACTCTTCCTACCAGGATGGCAATTGGCATAGGCTGCTCGTTCATTATTCTACAACTTCCTTCATTTCCCAGGTCCACTAATCAAACTGAGTTCACCTAGTCATAGTCATGGTTTTATCCCTCTGTGCTACATAGAACCAGATGACTGCAAAAACAAATTTGCATAAACTTCACAATATGCAAAGAAAATGTCTAAGTGGTATTGAGTCAAGGAGACGTACCCCTATGTAACTACAGACTCAGTAATGCTGTCACAGGTAAAATTAGTATCTCATGCCCTTTGGGATAAGGCAATATACTTTGTGATTTAGTACACAGAATCAATGAAAAGACAGATTTTTAACACATGACAACTGGTTGCAGTGGTACCAATTCACAAGGGGGGTGTCACATGAGACCCAAATAGTTTAACACCCATCAGTCTGACCTGTTATCTATTTAAAGTCATGGAAAGATTAATAATGGAGTTATCCATAGTAATATAAGAAACGTACTTCTGTTAGCTATGGAACTTTCGGCTTTAAGGGGAGATCTTGCCTCATGAATCTCATGACATTCTTTTAAGAGGTATGAGCAGCATATGATGAAGGGCATACTGCTTATTTTGTTGAAACAAAGCCATTCAGCGCTATCACACATAAGAGGATACTTGACAATTTAATTACTTTAACTGTCATTTCATATATAATTCAGTGACTGGTGTCCAACAAGACTCAGGACTGGGGCCATGTTTTGGACTGTTCTTTCCAGATTCAAAAGTAGAAATTGGGTAATGAATAATCAGCTATGCTGATAACTGCAAACTAGGTAACATAATCACATCAATAAAATATGCTGAAGTTCTCCAGGATGGTATACAGAACATCAAGAGTAGTAATGACCTCATATTAATGTCAGTAATGTTGAATCTTTATAATTGTCAAAAAAGACATAAACTATGATTACAAAATAAACATTTAAAGCATTAATGATTTAGGGACAATGGTAGACAACATGTTAAACTTTGACAATGGTAGACATGTTAAACTTTGACAAGTGTTTATCTACTAAAGTTACAAAGGCATCTTCTGTAGCCCATCTAATTCCAAAGGGCGTGTCTAGTCACACTGCTGTAACTAGGGAGTGATGAAGGGGAAATTTGCCTCAGGCAAAAGCTTTAGCGGCATACCAGTGATAGCTGCGGTGGTGGTGCTGCGGTAGCGTTGTCGCCTCACAGTAAGACATTGTCCTGTTCGATTCTCAGCTAAAGCATCTTCTGTGTGGAGACATGCATGAATGGGCGTACCTTCGTGGTGACCCCTAACCGGGAAAAGCCGAAAGATACAACATCAGCATGTACCAGTGATGTATGTGAGCAGTACTGGCATTGATTTATGAAGCTGCAAATATATTATGGCTTTACAAATGCATGCTGATACTGCACTTGCAGTTTTGCATTCATGGCAGAAATGCCCAATGCACAAGTGTGCTGTAATAATTGTAGCAAGTTGCTTGTTACAGTTGTAGCAAAAAGCATGCTTAAGTCAAAGAGTGGTCCTCAGCTTTCAAGTTCAAGTGGGCATAAATTCGAGGAACTCCACAGGGCAACAAATAATCTAGCTATGGTTTTGACTAGACTAATCTGCTTGAGATATTTCTTTCTGTGTGAATAACAATATATCACAGTTAAGGGCTAAAATAAATTTCACAGGTATGAAAACTAACTCCGACTATCATATACATTTTTAAACAAATATAATGATTACATTAGAGATATTAAACACGTTGTTTCAGATGTATAACTTACTCATTCTGAAGTTGCTGAAGGGAAAAAAAGGCAAGACCTTGTTCTTGCAAAGAAGCAAGTATTTGCTTACTCCAAGTAGTGACAACCTGAGAAGTGATAAGAACTTGTTGCAGGTAGTGTTCACAGTTCATTAGCAAACCCATCCAGAGCATATGACTACACCTGTAGTGACTGAGACTTGTGACTATAGTAACACTGCTGTCAATATCAATGACAGAGTTTGCAGAGTTCCTTTCTGGTTTAATTTCCATCGATAATGGAATAATTTCTGCATATTTAGATCTTGCACTCTGTATATAAGATTTTTTTCTTCCTATTCTGCGCATTTTCATCCTTAGTATGAATGCTATGTGAGTAGCAATAAGTACTAAACTTTTAGTAATTTCATCATATTTGTTGCCTCCACTGTTACTTCAGCCTTGAAAGCATTTTGTTTTTTGAAATCTCAGTAACTTCAAACATCCTCCTCATTTGTAAGCAATTACCATATATTAATTCAGTCATACCTCTAAGCCTTTGCTGTAAAGCATGTCTATAATTATTGTCCTGGGCTACATACCTATTCAGCTACAGATCTAAAAAGCTTTATTGTATGTCAGTCTTGTATCTTTGAAGTATTTCAGTAGGTTCCCTATTAAGTAAGTGAACGCTTAATATAGCAAATGCTGTTTAATCGACAGCTAAATGTTGAAAAAGCAAAATCCCGAAGACACGGAACAGCACATTTTTTCCCAGGGAAAAAAATCACTGGACAGTTTTCAGGACTTTGCCATTTCCTCCACTGTGGTACAATCTCAAAGTTGATATATTTAAATAGGGGGTATGTGGTGGTGTTTGTGTTTTTTTTTTTTTTTTTTTTTTTGTGGACCAGCGATTTTTTTCCCTGGGAAAATAAATCACTGTTCTGTTTGTTAGGAATTTTGTGTTTTCATTTTTTGGGGTCAATTATATAGCATTCCCTATTTTAAGCGTTCGCTGTTATAATATAGACCCTTTCAGTAGGTTTTGGGATAACAATTATTTTAATAAGCCCAGCTGCACATTGTTTTCCTTAACTGATTTCTTAGGACTCAATATTTCTCATTAAACTGTAGGATGTAGATCTGCACATGCTTAATAAAGATTATTATTTTTATATATTCATTCTCAGTCTCATTAGCATAAAAACTCAGTGTTCCTCCAGTGTCTGTGTTTTGACATCATATTTAGTAAGAGTACCTACAGTTCCCATTTTTTATTCCTTTCTCCTTCAAGACTTTTGCCACTATTGGTAACTTTTAAAGCTTTGAAAAATGTATTGTTAAAAATTGTTGTTAGTTGTAAAATTCAGTACCTCTGACTGATCAAAAACTTTAATAATAATTGAAACTCTGTGTTAGGAGAAAACAGTTCAGCCCACAGGACATCAACAAAACAGAAAAAAATTATCAGAATCATTCTGGTTTAAATGTGAATAAATTTGTTAGCTGCATCATTATTGAACTTTGTACGTATTATCTAGTAGAATCTTATATAAATACACAAACATACTACATGCTGCATTGGCTTAGATTACTTGTATGCTGCAAGGCATTTTACAAGCTGTACCAGCTATCAAAGCCAACCCAGGAAAAAATGAAAAAAGCTACACAGCCGAAATCCATAAACTTCATGGAATTCAGTGGATTGCACTGAGTTCCACACAAAATTTGTGTCAAGCCAAGCCAAATCCAAATGTGCCGTGTTCTATGGAGAACACCTCAGCACAAAGGAAACACAAAAATAACCTGCAACATCAGTTCAACCACGATCAGTCATGGCAAAATCATATGGGGGGAAAACTTTTCCAGAAAGTAATATATGTGCATTACTAATGCAAATCTGTGGAAGGTATCCAAGCTCAATGGAATATGTTGGTAACATGGAAATTACTGGCTGAAGACAAATGTGCATCAGCAGTAATCCAGAAAAGTGACAAATATCTGCAAACAATTATGTATATCTTTGTAATACTTAGAGACATTTATATACATCCAACATAAACTCCAGAATCTGACATAATACTCAAAATTTGGAATAAAAGAAATAATTAAGGCAAAAGGCAATCACAGCCACATCAACATGGCTGACAGTAGCTAATAATGGGTGCAGGGCATGTGTGGGGAACACAACTAATGCATACACCCTAGGAAATAGGGTGACAGAAAAAAAGATGTGAGGTGAGGGAGAAGAAGAGGGGCATACAAGAAGGATGACAGAATAGACCAGAGGGAGAGGTGGAAGGCCATAGACATTTTTTTTCTTGGTGGGAATGGTTCCCCCCTTTTTTGGAGAATAGAAGGAATGAAAAAGACAGGGAAAGAGGAGGTGGGGAAAAGTGCAGGCACAAACATATAAGAAATGTCACAAAACATGACGGGCAAAAGTTGATAATGATGGGCAAATGTTGATAATATATGGACTGTACAACAGGGGTGAAGGAAAATTGCAAGCAGGGTAGGGATGCATACCAGCCACAGTACATCTCAAAAATACATATATATCAATGCACAAAGTAGTGCTAAGATGTTGAAAACTGTGGGAGAGTCATATTAAAAATATTATCAACAATGGGAAGTATGTGTGTTAGGGCACACTAATGGGGAGTGCTGTTATTGCAGTACACAGTGGATATCAACATCATCATTCAGCAGGCTGTCAGCAGTGCAAGTGT
This sequence comes from Protopterus annectens, assembly GCF_019279795.1. Taxonomy (NCBI): domain Eukaryota; kingdom Metazoa; phylum Chordata; order Ceratodontiformes; family Protopteridae; genus Protopterus; species Protopterus annectens. The sequence continues at coordinate 958,073,674 of NC_056744.1, read as the reverse complement.
AAGTCAAGCAACAGCAAGGATCATCAAATCCAGAAGCAGACAGCAGACTAGAATCTCCAACTTAGCATGGGATAAGCAAGCAACTAACATAGTGCCAAACAGCAGCACCACAGGAAAAATGAGATCCATATGTCAAAGAACACATTCCATGCCAGAGACAACACAGATGGCTGTTCAAGTATACAAAACAGATGTGTGACAATAAATGACATTACATAAGCCAAACAGAAAGAAGGTTCATCACACATACCCCCACCAATGACATAGAATATGAAGTAAATGGTGATAGATACATGAATAATAAAAGGTAGGGAATGCACCCTATACATAGGCAGGATGCGCACTAATGTCTCGGTGATGTACAACACAAATGTGCAACTTAAACAATGATGGAATCTACTCAACTGTCACCACCTTGCATGCATATACCTTGCATGTGTATGTTACCCAATATGGAGGCAAAAGGTCAAACTGTTCCATACCTACATTACAATGATGATACATAACAGGAAGGTGAAATTACACACACACACACTCACACACACACACACACACACACACACACACACACACACACACACACACACGCGTGTGTGTGTGTGTGTGTGTGTGTGTGTGTGTGTGTGTGTGTGTTTGCGTATGCCATGAATATGTGAAACATATAGGACAAAGCTATAAGGGGGAAGGGAGATGGTCAACACAGGCCCACATCAGCGAGGAAATGCTAGGAAAAGCTGGCACAGAATAAAGAAGCCCAACCCTAGCTAAGGAGACACAGTTCACTTGTCTGTATCCACAGCACGAAATGGACTGCAAGTCCTCACAAGGCACATTGAAGCAAATGGTCAATGTCTGAGACGTACATAGTGCACTGGGGATGATTATAAACATGTCTGGGTACAAACAATGCAAATAACACAGTAATATGCAACAATTACACAGCAAATGGCACATATACACAATAAAAGCAGGTTTGAATATCACACTTATATGTGCTGCCATGCAAACATAATACATACATGTGGCACATTTATTGTCATTGATATAAATATCACAGTTCATATGTATGACAGACCAAAAAGATAGTCTTGTGTACACAAATATAGCATAACAAAATGCAGTAAGGTTAAGTACCTAGTTACATATCACAAGGTTGGTTATGTGTCAGTCATAATAGGGTGATACATATGTAGAGGCATGTAAATCAGTGTGCATAAGTACTACGAAGCATATACATGGAGATATATGCTAATCTGTATATACATGAATTAATATAAGCTATGTTCAAAAGTCTGGTTATTGCCATAAGCAAGGTACATGCAAAAAAGGGTGTCATGAAAAATGCTGTATATAGCATCACCTCTTTATATTCAATAAGAGACCACTGAATGTCACCGCAGTATGTGGATACATGCTCAGATGTACTTGTCAAAGTACTCTAAAATAACAATAGTATTAAACTGTGTATTACATGGCACAATAATTGCCTGTACACAGTATATGCAAGGTCACTGTGCCCGTGAGACAGCATAACCCAACGATATTACATAAGATACTTCATCAATGACACGCCATATTTTGAACAGACATATGACAGCAATAATCAAAACACACGTGTCCGATATTTTCACACAAATAACATGTGCATATAAACATACTTGAATGACATCACCGTGTTATGATGTGTTATGTGAGAAGAATGGAAATAATGGAGTATGTCACTTGCTGCCATCCCTTTCATTCATATATATGTATGTGTATATATATATATATATATATATATATATATATATGTATATATATATATGTGTGTGTGTGTATATATATATATATATATATATATATATGCATATATGAGTATATATATATATATATATATATATATATATATATATATAGGTTTACTGTCAGAAAGCTGAATGGAGATGCTGTGAAGCTGGAAAATCGAAAGAGAAATGCTCAATTGTCCATGTTGCTGAACACTCCATGTTCGAAAGTTCATATCAGCGAATGCTACTGTGCATTCACTGATATGAATTCAAAGTACTGTACAGAGATTGCGGTACAGTTTGGTTTGGGAGATTCATCCCTTCCTCACTGTAGTTTGATCTTGAAGTTTAAACATATAGTTAACAGGGGGTGTGGGGGGTGCATGGGGGCTTGCCTGCCTGCAAAAACGTGATGTGAGGTGTAGGAGTTTCATTTACCTGAGCTCTTATATGGACATCATGTGCTCTGTTCGGGGACAATGCTGAATCTGTTAAATTCATTCAGCAGATTCGACATTGTGACCAGATGTACAGTTTAACTTTCACTCTTTCTTTCAATGTTCAGTATGGGAATTATTTTTACCTCTACATTTTTATTTTTATTTTATTTTATTTTTATTTTACATTTGTTGACCGGGCTAGTCTAACTGGATATATGTCCATTTTCAGTAGGGGCCCGGGGAGATAAGCTCCAAACAGAACAATGAAAACAACACATAACAAATAAACAACAGTAAACAAGAGTCATATTTACAATGCATATTACAGGTTAACACAGACAATTCAGTGAGGACAACAACCTAGCAGTACAGAATGCAGGCATAATACAGCATATGGGTACAATATATAATATTTTAGAGGGAGATAGTAATTATGGTCAATAAGGAAGGAATAACAGTTCATCAGTAGTAAGGGTAGATAGAGCCAAGTTTGAAGAGACAGATGACTAGTCAGGTTTAGTACAGGGGCATAACCAGTGTGTTCTGAGGAACAGTTTAAATTTGTTTTTGAAGAGTGATAGTGAGGGAAGTGAGGAAAGTTCACTGGGGAGAAGATTCCAGGCTTTTCCAACAGTATTAGAGAAGAGAGAGTCGCCAGCCTTGTTGTTAGGTTTAGAGGTATGTACTAGAAGTTTGTGAGATGACCTTAAGGACTTCAGATTTTTATAGGGCGTGATGAGGGTGGATAGAATAGGAGTATTGAAAGGTTTATAAAGAGTGTTATGGGCTATGGATAGTTGGTGGAATTTAATCAGGTTTTGTAGTTCAAGCCATCCAAGCTGCTTTATATTAATGCAATGGTGGGCTCTAAATGGGGTTGCATGTAGCAAATCTGGCAATGTTATTGTAGGACATTTCCAATTTGCTGAGGTTATTTTTAGATAGCTTAGTAAAAATGGGCGAGGCATAAAGAAGTGAAGAGATTAGATGAGTGTGAGCTATAGTGATTTTAGCTGTAGGTAAAAGGAAGGGTTTAATCGAGAGCCAAGTTTTTTGTTGACAGCTTTTATAGTATTGTTGATATGGATATCAAAGTTCAGATTGTTTTCAATGGTGATACCCAGTAGTTTGGTGGTTGGGTCTGGTGATATAATAGTTTTATTGGTGGATATAACTGAGAAATCAAAAGGAGAGGACTTGTGAGTAGAAGAGAAGAGGAGGAGTTTAGTTTTTTGAGGGTTTAGGAGAAGGCACCGCTGTGTGAACCATTGTTCAACAAATACTTTCTGGGTAAGAGAGTGAAGTTCAGAAGAGGAAGTGGCTGAGCATATCAGTGTGAAGTCATTAGTGTATTGTATGCATGTGGCTTGGGGGATGGCTAGATGAAGGTCAATAATAAATATGGAGAAAAGTAGAGGTCCTAGGATGGATCCTTGAGGGACACCAAGGTTAACGGGCAGGAGGGTGAATAGAGACTTGTACCATAGTACATCCTGTTGTCTTTTATCTAGGTAGGACTGGAACCACTTTATAGAAGATGTATCTAGTGACAGGGATTTAAGTATTTTGATGAGAATCTGGTGATTTACCATGTCAAATGCTTTAGACAGGTCAATAAATAGTGCTGAAGAAAGATTGTTAAGGATGTGTTTTTTATTAATACAATCAGTGAAGGAAAGAAGGGCAGTGGTAGTGCTATGTGAAGGTCTGAATCCATGTTGACAGTGGAAAGTAAATTATTTTGAGTTAAGTGTCTGTGGATGCATTTTTCCATGATCTTTGCCAGAGGAGAGAGAAGGGCAATGGGGCAGTAGTTATAGAGTTCAGTGGAGTGCCCACCTTTATGGAGGGGGATAATATGGGAGATTTTCCCTAAGCTAGGGATATAACTTTCGGTAATAGTTCTATTGATCAGAATGGAAATGGGATAAGTGATAGCTTTGGCTGATTGCTGTAGAAATTCAGCAGGTAGTTGGTCTGCTGAGGGAGAGCATGGTTTTAGTTTCTGTAGTAGGGTTAGAATATATGTTGTTGGGAAAGGTTGAATATGAAAAGGAGGGGGTGAGGTTGATTTATAGGAAGGTAGAGTGAAGTTATTAGGTGATAGCTGACTAGCTAGTGTTTGGGTAGCATTAGTAAAAAAGGTATTGAAAGCATTGGCTGTATTCATGGGATTTTTGTGGCCAGTATTTTGAGGGTTTGGTGTAGTGGATTGACCTGGATGGAGTAGTTGCTTAATGCTAGTCCAAAATTTTTGTGGGTTGTTTTGGTTAGCTTGTTGAGATTGTGGGTAGTAGTTAATTTTATCAGAAATTATAACTTTCTTTGTATAATTTCTTAGCTGTCTAAAGGTTTGTTGGTCTACAGGGTTTTTAGTCATTCTCCATTTTGCCCAAAATTTATTTCTAATATGTATTTTGTGTTTGGTTTCTTTTGACAGCCATGGGGCAGAGTTGGTTTTAATTCTAATTAATCTGGTTGGAGCATGGTGGTTAAGAATGGCAAGGAAGTTAGAGTTAAAGTAATTAATGGCTTCTCCTAAAGGGAGGTGTCATAAGCGAGACCAGTTGCAAGCTCTTAGTTCCATTTGGAGTAGATCAGGGTTAAAGTTCTTTTTACATCTGATATTTCTGACAGATGTTGGAATGGGAGTATTGGTTTTATGCCTGTTGATGTAGGTAAGTAAGTGGTCACTTATATCATCAGGGAGGGTTCCAGAATCATAAATGTGAGGATGATGGTTTATGAAAATTCAGTCTAATAAGCTTGCTTTCTTGTTAGATTTGTTTATCCTGGTGGGGGAAGTAATGGTTTGTGAATACCCATATAGGTTAATGTGGGTAGTAGGGAGGCTGATACAATAGCAGTTCCAATCAATGTTTATATTGCCAAGGATTATGGTTTCTTGGGGCAGGTGTTGGGATAGCCAACAAAGGATATTTTCCATGGTGGCAGTGTTATTACCAGGTGGTAGATACATACAGATAATATAGATGGATTTGGCATTGTTAAGATGAAGTTTGGAGATAAGAATTTCTGCATTGGAATCTAGAGGTAGTTTACAGTCGTAAGTGGTTAACTGTAAGCTAGATTTATATAGAATAGCAACCCCACCACCTTTCTTGGCTACTCGGTCAAGTCTCAGGATATTACATCCAGGTGGGATTATTTCATTGTCTTTGGTTACAGGTTTTAACCATGTTTCTATTAAGCACAGAACATCAAAGGAGTAGACTTCAACTAGAGCTTGAAGTTGAGTTACTTTATTGTTAATGCTACGTATATTAAGATGAGCTATTAAGAGGGAGTTAGATAGTTTAGTAAGGGCATGAGTAGGTGATTGTTTGTGGTTATGGAGAGAGATAGGAGTTGTTGTTGGGCCTGGGTTAGGGTGGATGTCACCATCCTTTAATGAGAGTAGTGGACTTAGACAGTTTGGGTTAGGGAATCTGCTGTATAGAAGTAGGCCTTTCCTGGGATTTAGATTGTTATATTTAATGTGCAGTGTTCTATGATACTTTGGAAGTATGTAGTTGGGTGAAGATGTTATATTAGCATGGATAAAAAGGAGAGGAAGGAATGGAGAGTTGATTTCCTTATTAGGGTAGTGAGGGTGTGGACATAGTGGGTGTTCAAAGGAGGTGTGTAAGTAGGTGAAGATTAATGGCGGTAGTAGTGAGAGTGTGAATAAGAGTAGGACATAAGATGGGGTGGGTGGTTTATACATTGGATGTATTAAGTATTGATTGTCTGTAAGTAGAATATAGAAATATAAAGAGTGCGGATGGAAGGAAGGGAGAAGGGTGTGGTATGATTGAAGGAGAGTGGTGAGAGGGTAGATATGAGAGAAGATGGCTAATGGTAGAGTGTTAAGAGAGTAATGGCAGGAGGAAGAGGTGTGTTTAGAGAGTTATGGTGAGAGGAAGAGGTGTGGTTAGTAAGTATAAGGGTAGGGCCCCTGGGGGGGGGGGGATTGTGGGGTAGGGAGGGGAGCGGAGTGAGCCCGCAGGGCAAAGAGAGCGGGTAGAGACAGATACTGAAGCAGTTAGAGAAATCAATCAGCAGGACTGACTCCAGGTGGTAGGTTGGAATAGTACTGAGGCTAGAAAGGTGGATGTAGACAGTAGAAGTGGAGGGTGAAAATGAGAGGACTAAATAGCAATTCGGGGATAACAGAACTGAAGAAATTAAGGTAAGTAGCTGGCCATAAGAGGAAAGGTAAGAAGGATATTATGGCTGGAATAAGGGTGCCACCTAGTGGACAGTTCAAGTATTGCAGGCTTGTATGAGATGGAGTAAGTTGGTAGTCAACAAGGAACAGTGGGTGTAAGACAAAAGAGGTATCTCTACAGGTTAGAGGAGAGAGGTTGCGAGGGTATAGAAGAGAGGGGGTAGAGGCTGCTGGCTGTCCTAGCTCAGGACTGGGTTTAACACCTGTATTAGTGGTACAATAATAGAAAGTCTTTCTGGCAGGAATTATTCAACACGCATACTTTACTGGTGTCCTTGAGAGAGGGATTGTAGGGTAGTTATGCAGTGAGGTGACCCACTGATATTTGGAGAGGGTCCTTTAGATTCCTACTGACTAGTGCTGGAAGCACAGGATGAGCAGGGTAAGTTAAGGAGGCAAGAGAGACAAGGTAGAGATGAGAAACAAGAGTTATCACAAAGCAAGGTATGAATACTCAGAATAACACTAATCATTCCCAGAGACAACTATATCAATATCAAGTATACATTTCCAAAAACCTAAAAATTTCAAATTAGACTAATCATTCACAGAGACAGTATTTATAGTTAGCAGTGAAACATTTCTAAATCCATATATATATGCCCATTTGTTGTAGCAGTAAAAATAAAGCAAGCAGTTAAAAACAATTCCTGCCTACTTAACTGCAGCAGTAGGAAAACAAGTAAAGCAGTTTCTGTAAATACAATACTAGAATAGGACACTATGTAAGGGTACAGTGGGACTACACTTTACAATGTGGGGTAATGTATCATGGTGCAGTACAGAGAGAAAATATTTTACATTTCATAGCACAGTTACTGCAATAAGTTTAAGGGGTTCTAAGCGGCAGCTGTAAGGGACTGCTATCTTAGGGAGCACATAAGCAATTTAGCTTCAGTACGGCCTGTCAGTAAAACTATTAGCATTAAGCACTGCTGGAGGGAGGTACTTTTAGCCCTGGCTCTTCAAGAGTCTCCACGTGGATGGTGTACTTTCTAAAGCCGTTTACTGGCTTTTAACAGCAGAGTTAGAAATATAAAATAATCCACTGCAGATGGTAGGTCAGTGGAGAGGATTTAACCTTCAGTGTAAGTGCTTTTGGTGGCCCTTTCAAAGGCCGATTGCAGGCTACAGTTAACCTTGCTCAGAGAAGGATCGGTATGAGTTGGATACATTTAATTTAGCTGATCTTGGCTTACTAATACATTAAAGGCGGGGATTCCAAGAGACAGCTAGGCAGGATAATAATCATAAGCCCCTAAATAGTATTCCCAAGGATGGCATTTTTTTCCAAAGCCATTTATAGGCTTCAAACACCTGTGATTCAAACACATACACAGCACAGGATACTTGTGTGGAGACTATTTTCATAGTAAACATGTATATATATATATATATATATATATATATATATATATATATATATATATAGGTGTATTACACATGAGAGAAATTTCATTTGACTGAAATTCATTTGACTGAGACCATAACATCGAAATTTAAAAATACTGAAAACTCACTTGACTGAAACTCATAACACTGAAACCTTAACAGAAACTGGACAATATAAAATCAAACTAGGTGGGGGCAATGCCGCCCACACACCCCCAATGTGGGGGGCTGTGCCCCCCCAACTATATATACTAACTCCATGATCGCACTACAGTGAGGAAAAGGGCATATACCTTTTACTTACCTTATATTAGTCTACACGGCGCCACTACTATGTTGAAATGTAGCATTGTTAAGGTTTCAGTCTTATGAGTTTCAGTCAAGTGAGTTTTCAGTATTTTGAAATTTCGATGTTATGGTCTTAGTCAAATGAATTTCAGGCAAATGAAATTTTGATCATGTGTAGTAGACCCATATATATATATATATATATATATATATATATATATATATATATATATATATATATATATATATATATATTTATGTGTGTGTGTGTGTGTGTGTATGTGACTAACACAAGCAGAGCAATTGAGTTGCACTCACATTATGCTAACTGGGACAGTCATATATTTCACATACAGGTTCAGAGTGTATCTGAGATAGAAATATTATACTGCATTGCATTCATAGGAGTACACACTCACACATACACACACACACACACACACACACACACACACACACACACACACACACACACACACACACACACACACACATGCAGATTGAAGGAGTAGCACCTCTGTATGCAGTAATGACTGCATGTGATGGCAATGGTAATGCATGTATCATTTGCTAATGTGCTTCATCATGCAGCAGTAAGATAAAGCCACACATAACAGATATGTGCAGTGTTCATCATGATGTTTGTCTGAAAAGCATGACAGCAATATGAGATGTGTGCAAAAATGTGCCTATGCTGTATGAAATGGTATATTGAAAACACCATGGTGACGCATTATAGAAATGGATCACATATACAGTACATCCCTGAGGGACCATCCTGATGGGGTCAACCATAATAAAGATCTCTCTAGTGATCTACCAGAAAGAGTCACACATAGCCCATGCCATGTCCTGAAAAAAAGAGTTTCCCATCAGGTCCCTCATCTGTGTCTGGAACACATCAGACATTGCATCCTGGAACTGGTCCTGAAGGACTTCAGCCTGATATGGAGGTGGATGTCTTGGATGGTGAACTGCAGGAACAATGGCACTTGCAGGTCCTGGTCTATTGCCATCATCATCATCTCTGCCATGATTCCCATCTTCGTATTCTGAGTCCAGTTTGGCTGTCAGTGGTTTAGAGTGTTGTGGTTGTCCAATGGATGAAGCAGCATAGGTCCCACACTGTCTCACATTTCAACACAGGAACAACAATACACATACATAATGGGTATTAACTTAAAAAAAAAGAATAATTGAAAATTCTGAAATAAAGTACACAATCTGCATGTTTCAGCACTATAACCGGTTAATAGGTAACATCACAACATGGTGTAATCAGGACGGAATTTTTATGTTTTTAACACCTTTACACAGTGACAAGAACAACAACAGCATGTATATATGTGATGTCATACTACTGCCTTATCTCAAGTCAGGCATACATCCAATCCATAATAAAATAAAACTGGTGTTACATCACAGTCATATGCCAAGCATGTCTAAAATGAGGCACAATCATTCATAAGACATACCTATAAATGCATATGCCCATTAAAAACATATTCAGTATTTATGTATATAAAGAGGCATGAGGTACATCATTTGACAATGTACATTGCATTACTATGACAGTTCTCGTACAAAACTTTCCATTTGTCATATGATTGTGTATATTATAACAAACTAGAGATTACACAATGCAATATAAATGTTATTTAAACATTACTAAGGGCCTGGAAATGAGGTCACTCACACAATGGTGATATCTATTTGGCCATAATACACATGGCAAGACTCCCTATATTGCGGCATCTATCTACTGCTTCACAGTATGTATTGGCACATGTATTGACATGTGTCACATAACACAATCAGCCTTACAGGCAGACATCTGCAACAACTAATTATTCCAGTCATGTCAGATGTGCACCAACATAACTGTAAAGTGGTTATATGGTATGCAGACGACAGCATCAAAACATACTAAATAGGACATTAGTAACATTTGCCTAAGTTACATTACAGTCCAGTATATTTGTAGTGCCACCATAACAGTCACCAGATCTGGCCCATAAGGTTTATTTATATGTTGAATAACAAAAGATAAAAATGTGTAATTATAACATGTGTAATGTAATGAACAGGCACAATTCTAAATGTCTGAATACTATTCATATATTGAAAATATAAACAGAAGGCCATGACTGAGTAAGCATGCTCATATGTTTTTATTGTGTTACTCAGGTACACTACACAGTACTAAGTACTCAGTTTATCAGGCATAATTCTGCTGTTACTTGTACATTTTGTGCTGTATCAGCATTCTGTATATATATATATATATATATATATATATATATATGTGTGTGTGTGTGTATATATGTATGTGTATATATATATATATATATATGCATTTATGTGTGTGTCTGTGTGTATCAGCAATTTAAATGACAAGTATGCCATGCCACTCTAGCATTATAAAAGACTTGTTCCAGAGTAAGCAACCACTTACACTGACAGCAGGTCTTATGGAATATAGCTTCTGGTGTAAACCTGTTTATAGATAGTTCTTTCAGCCATGTTAGTCACTTATACTGAGAGCAACTCTTTTAGAATATGGCCCTTAGTCTTTATTCGACGTATGTCACATATATTTATGTTGAGGTGTCAATATAACATTAAAAGTGACTGTAAATTAGTATTATGTGCAAATGATGTTTAAAGGTTTCATTCTATGAGTAAGTATGTGTGGTAAATATATATTTATATTAATAATCAATTATACAGTTGAAATGTATATGTAAATGAGATGAGCAATCCAACAAGGTTAATGGCTAAAGTCACAATGTGATATAATCAGAATGGAATTTTAATGTTTTTAACAACTTTACACAATGACAAGCACAACAGCATGCAATATTTAGAAATATTGTATATGACACACATACATGACTTACAATTTACAAATGTAACACTGCCACTGAATACATTGGTATTGTGCTTACAAATGTACTTACATGTATGAAAAAATGTATTGATGATCATGAGCATATTATGTTACACCTCAGAAACATGATAAAACAAGGAATAGCTTGTGCCAAACTAATAAAAGAAAAGGGTATTAAGGCAGGGTTAAACAAACCATCAGAGTGCAATTATTTATCACTGTAAGAGTAGGGAAACTCAAGCAGTACTTGACAATAAAGGTCTGCCAACAGCACAAAGACCATGAGTCAGCAGACGCCCATTCAAAAATAGAACAGACAAGCTATGCATACCATAGAATTCACCTAGAACCACTGCAATACTTAGACTTTGGTAACAGCATGCTGTACAAACAGCAGTAACAGTAAAAGCAGTGTTTTATGCTGTGCTGCACAAGCAGCAATATAGCGTGCGCGCACACACACACACACACACACACACACACACACACACACACACACACACACATACACACACACCAAACTTATATATAACACGTTCATGTCAAAAGCAATTTGCTAATAGAACACAGATGTGTTTCATTTAGACTGTCAAAAAACAGCACATAACCACAACATGGAAAAACGTGTTAATAACACATAAGACAACATTGCACATAAAATGATGTACACATTAATGTTGTTTATATTAAATCACTTCATATTACACAACATACCTCACAGATGCATTCTGAGAAGTCTGCCAAAACATTTGCATGCCAGAATGTCATAGGAATACATATCTAAGTCTGCAGAATGGACTACGTTAATTGTATTTCTAGAGACATAAACATAGAAAGTAATAACACATACTTCTCTCCCTCCACTGCTCCTCAGGCTTGCACATGCATTCTATACATAGAGCATAACTGTGGGTACAATTTTCAGCAGCTACAAACATAGATATGAATTATAACAGCAACAGATGGATTGTATTATTTTAGCACACAATGACTGCTATATAAAACAAAACAAAAATGAAATATGTAGTTATTATTACATGTCGGCAAGCAGTGCCATGCAATATATCACATTTTGCATATTCAATCAGTGATGTTTCAAACATATAACTGCACACATGACGATAACTGATGACAAAATAGAGGAGGCTAGCTTCAAACCTACAACTTTCACCTATGTCCACACTGCAAAATAAACCTTACCTGCCTAGCTGTTTAATCTTTACTACAATCACATGAAATGAAAGATGTCTAACAACCTTACATTTGTGAATACACACATAAAGTATAACACACAGTAACAAGTGTGCCAATCTAAGATGAAACTGTGTAAGTATATACGTGTATATATACATATGCCTAAACATGTGGACAAGGACCTACAAATGTACACATGTATTGCATGTTGAACTTAGTGTTGTGTTGTGTTATGTCATAATAAATCAAATGTGTATGATGAATGATAACTCGACGTACTTACTGTATGTATATATGCAGGAATGCAAATAAATGCATTGATTGATTGATGTTCCTTATATGTGTAGGTATATATGTGTTAGTCTTTTTATATGGAAATGCACATATATAGTTTTAGCCAAACATGAATGTGTGTGCGTATATGATGTTATGAGAAGTAAATTACAGTTGCTACTATGTGCATTAGGTAAAATGCTACATGCATTTAACATCACAATGTAGTGTACATAATATATCCAAATTGCAGTATGTAACATGAAATGATAACATCCAAAGCATAACTAAATAATAGAACAGAATAACAATATTACCTTTCATAACACATTTTACAAGTCAGTCATACATGTGTAACAATAATCAAGCTGACTAATGTCATACATAATGTTTGCAGTGGGATTCGAAAACCAAAATTATGTTCCTCTGACTATATGCAGTCACATTGTTTACAGCAATAACCTTCAGTTATAAATTTTCAGGTAGCCTATATACATCATTTTGGGTAGCCATTTGTGATGTCAGCATTCCCACAAAGGAGATACATGTTACCATGCAGTGCTGACATTTATTCCTAATTTCTACATTGCATTAACCACATGATTAATTGCTAACATTTAATTATGAGAACATATATCTATAAACCATACCCATGTGTAAATGAAACATACATACATCATTATCCACATGTATCGTATTTTGGAATATTCCAGAAGCTCTGCTGATAACAATGAAATATGCATTTAACTGTAGTATAAAACAAAAGTGTCAGAACACCAACTTTACCTTTCATAGTTTGCAAGAAAACATTATTCTACACTTGGAACACATAATAAATAGCCATTAAAGGAATTGGTGTACAAGTGTGGGATTCACATCTACACATGTAAAATAGGTAGGAGTGCAATTACTGGGTCTATATTATGTTACTGAAAGCTGTTTACAGTGAATATGGTAACATCGACCCTCAAACAGTGAAAACCCACTAACGTGAACGGCCAGGTCACCGATATTTTTCCCAGGAAAAAAAATTGGTAGACCAGCCAAATACGACACACCACCTAAATCACTACAAAGTGGGGAAATTCACCCCCCACCCCCCAACTAAATATACCAACTCTGAGATTGTACTACAGTGGGGTAAAAGGCAATTTCATGGCGATGACCAAACAATTTTTTTTCCCCTGGGGAAAAAAAACTCTGACTTGGCCATTCGTGTTAGTGGGATTTCACTGTTTCAGGGTCGATGTTGCCGTATTCACTGTAAACAGCTTTTGACAACATAATATAGACCCCAATTACTGACTCTACCTACAGTGCTAAGCCTACTGTTATAGCACAGTGCAAGAGTCAGAGATTCACACTGCTTGTACTTGCATTGTGATTACAGGACTCACATATATATATCAGCCATGATGACCTGTATTGTTCTTACATTTATTAAACTCAAGAAAGAAGTAATGGATTATAAACTAATGTTATGAAAAGGTAAAAGTAAGAGGTAACATATGTATGTATTAATCTGTATTCATACATACATCATTATTAACTGAAGTATACTGTATGTTTTCTAGAAGCTTTGCAGTTAATGGAGAAATGCATAGTCATCTCTGGCCTAAGCACTATACAGTGGATATAAAAAGTGTAGACAACCCTATTAAAATACCAGGTTTTTGTGATATAAAAAAATGAGACCACAATAAATCATTTGAAAACTTTTCCCACCTTTAACATGACCTATAGCCTGTACAATTCAGTTGAAAAACAAACAAATCTGTTAGGGGAAAAATATAAAAAATAAAAAATGTACAATAAGCTGGTTGCATAAGTGTGCACACCCTTAAACTAATACTTTGTTGAAGCGCCTTTTGATTTAATTACAGCATTCAGTCTTCTTGGGTAGGAATCTATCAGCATGGCACATCTTGACTTGGCAATATTTTCCCACTCTTCCTTGCAAAAGAGCTCCAAATCTGTCAAATTGTAAGGGCATCTCTTGTGCACAGCCCTCTTCAGGTCACCCCACAGATTTTCTATTGGATTTAGGACTGGGCTCCGGCTGGGCCATTCCAAAACTTGAATTTTCTTCTGATGAAAACACTTTTGTTGATTTGGATGTATGCTTGGGGTCATTATCATGTTGAAACATGAAATTCTTCTTCATCTTCAGCTTTCTAGCAGATGCTTGAAGATTTTGGGCCAAACGTGACTGGTATTTGAAACTGTTCATAATTCCCTCCATGTTGATTAAAGTCCCAGTTCCAGCTGAAGAAAAGCAACCCCAAAGCATGATACTGCCACTACCATGCTTCAATGTGGGGATGGTGTTCTTTTGGTGATGCAAAGTGTTGCTTTTGTGCCAAACATACCTTTTGGAATTGTGGAAAAACAGTTCAGCCTTGGTCTCATCAGACCATAACACATTTTCTCACATGCTTTTGGGAGACTTGATGTATTGTTTTTCAAATTTTAGCTGGGCCTGGATGTTTTTCTGTGTAAGAAAATGCTTCCATCTTGCAACCTTACCCCATAGTCCAGACATATGGAGAATACAGGAGATTATTGTCACATATAGTACACAACCAGCACTTGCCAGAAATTCCTGCATCTCCTTCAGTGTTGCTGTAGGCCTCTTGGCAGCCTCCCTGACCAGTTTTCGTCTTGTCTTTTCATCAATTTTGGAGGGATGTCCAGTTCTTTGCAACGTCCCTGTTGTCACATATTTTCTCCACTTTTTGATGAGTGTCTTCACTGTGTTC
The DNA here is from genome assembly GCF_019279795.1 of Protopterus annectens. NCBI lineage: Eukaryota > Metazoa > Chordata > Ceratodontiformes > Protopteridae > Protopterus > Protopterus annectens. The sequence goes on along the minus strand of NC_056744.1, from coordinate 958,058,438 downwards.
CATGGTATATCCAATCCTGTGGAATTTTTTTGTACCTTTCTCCTGACTGATACCTTTCAACAATGACATCCCTTTGCTGCTTTGTAAGCTCTCTGCAAACCATGGCTTTGCTGTAGAAGGCAGCTGAGTAAATGTCAGGAAAATCCTACTAGGACAGCTGAACTTTATTTGGGTTTAATCTGAGTCTATTTAATTGATGGCAGGCATGTACCCAAGAAGACTGAATGCCGTAATTAAATCAAAAGGTGCTTCAGTAAAGTATTAATTTAAGGGTGTACACACAACAAAGTATTAGTTTAAGGGTGTGCACACTTATGCAACCAGCTTATTGTACATTTTTTTATATTTTTCCCCTAACAGATTTGTTTGTTTTTCAATTGAATTGTACAGGTTATAGGTCACATTAAAGGTGGGAAAAGTTTTGAAATGATTTATTGCGGTCACATTTTTTATATCACAAAAACCTGGCATTTTAACAGGGGTGTGTACTCTTTTTGTATCCACTTTAGGTGTCAATGCACCATTATAAATCTTCCATATGTGATGTGCTAGAGTAAATAAACTACATTTTACCAAAATAAGGCTACAGTGAGACTTGAACCTTATCCAAAAACAGTCTATACTGAGATTTGAACCCACACATAGGGAAAGCAATATTTACATTGCTTTATTGCTGACCATTTGAGCTAATGGACATCACAATTGTTTTAATGTTTTAAAAGCATATATTATGGAATAACAGTATTAGTATGTGTGAAGTCCATATTAATATGCAGGTATAATAGACAGCCCTACATAATATTTACATTGGCCCAGTATATTTGTGGATAAAAAAATCCATGGTCAAACTGGAGAAAGGAAAGTCTGAGCAACAATCTGTTTAATAAAATTTATTCCACAATAGCTGTATAAGTGATTTCCTTTTAAGTCCTCTAAAACTTCTTCAGATACAATTTAAAATCATCATTCATATATTAAATACTATAAAATTCAGTCGTGATATTCTTAATTTGATTCTTAAAGTACAACAGTACTCATAAACATTCACAATTTACTTACAATTAAATGTTTAAAAAAGATAAATTATATTATTATATATACACAGAATATGGCCTTGATAACCAACTCGAACATGTATTGAGATATATGTATATATTGATACTACCTCTCCCATGATTTTAATGTTAGCACTGGTGCTATACTAACCGAATCATTGAGGCATACAGGTTCTCAGGGCTCAGGCAGCAGGAGGGCATCAGGCACGTGTTACAGATATTCCTGTTTATTGATACCTATTGGGCAGTTGCACTTTTGCTGACCTACTGATTAATGCACCAAGATAAGAGAACTTACGTAGATATTCATTAATGGGATTCCGAATCACTAAGTCTCAATGAACCTCATTAATTACGTATGGCACAAATAGTACTATCAGATATAGCTGCCTGAAAGCTATCTATTCAAAGGGTCTATATTACAACAACGAATGATCAAATGATCGAATGTTGTTATATCGAACTCAAAAGTTTGAATTCACGACACATTGAGCTACTAGAACAGCGATTTTTTTCCAGGGAAAAAAAAATCACTGTTCCCAAAAAAAAAAAAAAAAGCACATTCAAACATTACATAAAGCGGGGGGCTTCACCCCCCACACCCCCCCTACTTAAATATACCAACTCCGAGATCGCACTACAGTGCTGAAAATGGCAAAGTGACAGAAGCAGCCAATCAACTTCTTTCCCATGGAAAGAATTCGCTTATATGCCGCTTTGTCATTTTGTGTTTTCGATATTTGAAGTTCAACCAAGACACATTCGACAAAATGCATCTTCGGTCTTCGGATAGAAACCATACTCAAAGGTACGCTGTCACCTGCTGCTATTGTTATTGTGGAATACAGTACTGTTATCATTTTCATATGTTAATACTGGTCTGTGGAAAACCACTAAAACATATTTTCAGTTGTATTTTATGTGTAATTCTCTTCATTACAATATGTCTGTTACATAAAGGATGGGGACAGACATCACAAATATGCATGCATATGGCTACATGTCCATTGCTATCATGGAGATTTCCCCAATATGCATTGGCTGCAAGCAAACCCACCCTGGTGAGCTAGAGATATGGACAGAATCTGCTCATATATACTTACTGCAGATTAACTTATAGTGTCTGACTTAGATTAGCGAATGATGGTACCTTTCAGGTAGTTTGCAAGTTGTATATTTTCAGGGACTGATTTACGGACAGTCTCTGATTCTTAATCATATAGTGGTAGCTGTGATTACATTCAATGGGATTAGGACAAAATCAGCATGGTTTAACATTTACATTGTTGTTGTCATATATAGTCATGACTGTATACCTGTTCATTGTCATAAGCTGATGTTTTTCTGCCTGTTTTTCTGAAATGTTCACTAATTGTGTTCTTTACCATATCATGAAGGTTACATTTGTCATGCTATATGTCACTGACTGCAGTAACATCTGTGATGCATCTTACATGCTTGAGGTAGAATTGGTAGGTGTGCTTGGATGTGCAAGTAACTGTGGTAACACTATTTCAGCAGTACTGAAGTTGTGGCACACTGATTGTGTGTTTGGTTTTTACTTGTCATAATATACACTAACATAGGTTAAGATCCCACCTCTGTATATATGACATACCCCTACATGTGGAATGGATTGATAGCTGTGCACATGTAAGTTGATGATGTTATGATATAAATCAGTTATTCAAACATGTTCTTTCTGCTTATCATAAGTGATGGTAATGTAGATGGCACAGACTGTTTTGCATAGCAATGCACTGTAAATGAGAGGCAAAGCATTCATCTCACTTGTGCTTTAAACACTGACATGTCAATATATGAATCCTATATAAAATCTAAGATGTGCATATCACCCTGTCTTTCAGATGTCCAACCAAATAAGAGGGGCAATTTTTCACTACATGAAACTAAAATAATTATACAGGCTATGTGCCAGCATGGGTGGAACCTGCTAGGATGGGCAGGCAATACTGTGGAGATAGCAAGTATGGATGGATCTGACAAATGTGATCAATGCTGTGAGTGGACACAACAGATCCAAGGAGACCTGCCAGCAATGTTGTTCTGACATGATTCTCCATGCAGCTGACAGACTCCGCCACTATGAGAGTACAAGGCGTGCCACTTGAGGTGGGCCATTATAGTCTGCCCTGGATGAGGTAGCAATGTCCTGGTATCCCATCATAACACCTGTCAGGATCATTAGATACCTGGGGAGGTATTGAGGCAGGTGTTCCAGAATGTATAGGCATGCCCAGTATCCACAAACATTGAACTTTACACCAATACTCTAAAGAACTTTCATTCACAGTTCCTACCTTATTGTCATATTTCTGCTACAGCAGCTGAACTTCACCATGACTGTGACAACACACCTGATACGGATGCTCAAAGTAAGTGTTTTAGCATGTTGTCTTATGTACACAGTGCAATGATAACACTGTCAGCAACATGTATAATATGTTTCAATGCATAACCCACTGACATTGGACCAGCAGTACCACATGTCACCACCATATCCTGATAGTGTGATCTATAGCTGTTGTGTGCCTCTCCCTCTTGTTATGAATAAGGAATATGCTGAAATGTTGCCATATTAACCTACAGATACATCTTTGCTCAAAGTAGAGTGTGCAACATCTGGCATGGACAGACTTGGTAAGGTTCACATTGTTGTTATGATGCAACTCTGTTTAGCATTCCTATGATCTATGATACTAATATTGGCATCTTCCCTACACAAGTACATCACCAGGGCATCCACACTATTTGTCATATAAGTGTCTCCATATCATGTTAGTGTGATCCATGGCTGTCATGTGCCTTTGCCTCCTGCTATGACTGAGGAATATATTCATATCTTGTAGTATGGGTGGCATTTTAAAATACAGGTTCTGCATTATGTTGGATGATACATTCCACAATCAGGGATGAAATACCTGGTAAAGCAGTCTGTATGGTTGCTGCATTTATTTTTTTCTTTTTTTTTTTTAAACAAGAAACATCTTTATTAATTGACATGGGCAATCATACATTTATATAAATGAAAACAAACCATATTAACATAATTTTAATTGCAAACATTATACACCACAAGCCATATAAACATAATTTTAGTTGCAAATATTATACATCACTTATAATCTATCCAGTCATTGTCAGTCAAACATTACATAGCTCATTCAAATCCTGCCTTCTTTTAAACATTGTTCCTCCTGTGTGTATATTGTTCCCACAATTCCCATTTCTTCTGTGTAATTTGCTTCTACCCTTTTCTAAATATCCAAATTCCAGTCGATTTATCTCTGTTACTATATTCACTACTTCTAGTACAGTTGATTTAGACTTTAATTTTCATTTTCTAGTAGCTGCTTTTTTGGCAGTCACAATAGTTAGACTCAGCAAGGCCTTACTATATCTAGGTAATTCCAATGTTGTATCACAGCTTAAAAAATCAGTCCCTTAGTTGCACCGGTTTGCTCACCCAGTATCTCTGACAGAGTATTGTGCTGGAAATTTTTAAAGTGTACTAACTCATTACACTCCCAAAAAATATTTCCCAATTAACTCTGTTTTTCCCATCACACCTCCAACATTTGCTGTCTACCTGTGGAAAAATTCTTTGTGGAGTCTACTTGGGGTATATTGATACCTATGTAAATACTTCCAACCAAATATGCTAAATCTTCTGGCATATTTGAGAGACATACATATATCCCCCATTGTTTCTTTATGAATTGCTCACCCAGTCTCTCTTCCCAATCCTTTCTAACCTCTGATTGATTCTTATAGTTATTGTGCAATATTTTGTATGCTGTACTTATTATTCCTTTTTTAACAGCAGCTTCTGTCCCAGATTCTGTTAAAAACTCTATCAATGCTGGTCTTTCACTTAGATATCCTCTACTTATTTCTCTTTACATTTACTATGATATCAATCCTTGATAGGGTAGGCAATCTGTAGCCTACAGTCCAAATAAATTATTGGCCTCTTCCCATACTGTTACATTTCCCTCTCTAATTATTTGCTCCAAAAACCTTGGTTCTTTTGCCAGTCTTCTCCAGTAAATTTCACCCCCTTGCCTATTGTCTATATCTTTAATTAGTCGCCCCTACCAGCAGAATCTCCTTTCTCCATTCCTATGTAGGCTTAGTTCTTAGGATACTTTATGCTATGTTATGAATATAATATTCTGTATGGTTATTGTTATTCTCCTTAAGGATCTGCATCCAAAATCCCAGTCTATCCTTGTTTCTTGAGTTTCCCCATTTCATCATCATTCATTTCCACTTTGAATGATAGATTTCTGCTTGTGCTATGTATAGGATCCTTAACTGTGTAATTCTGAAATAATCCTTCAAATCGGGTAATCCCAAACCACTTTGTTCTGTTGGAAAAATCAGTTTATCCCACTTGACTCTTGCTGTTTTTCCTCCCAGATGAAATCCTTCAGCTCTTTATTAATTGCTATCCTTGACTTCTCCTCTGGTTGATAAAAATATGCCTGACCTGTATATAAAACTAAAGGAACTAAAACATTTTAAGTGCTTGTATCTTGCTATCCATATCCATATAACAGACCTTCCAATTTCTCAGTTTTTGTATTATCTTTTGTTTAGTCTCTTCCCACATATCCTTAGCTGCCACACCAGAATCCATACTCCCAAGTACTTCATTTTATCATGTCCCCATAAATATGGATATTGCTGAACCAATTTGCATCTGGGTACATAATTTACAGCTATTGCCTTTATTTTAACTTCATAAATGTTGTATCCCAAAAAGATCTGAAACTGACTGAAAATGTTCTACAACCCTGAAATGTCTGTTTCTGATTTAATCAGGTATAAAATAATATCATCTGCAAATACAACCAGCTCTTCCTGACTACCATAACAATTATATCCATGAAACGTTTGAGCCCTTTATTTTCTTTGCCAATGGTTCTAAATATAATGCAAATAAAGGAGGAAGTGGACACCCCTGCCTAGTTCCTCTGCAGGAATTATCGGAGAGGAATGCACCCACTTTAATTTTCACCTCTGGTCCCTCATAAATCCTCCTAATGAACCTTATAATGTTAACAGGGAAAGCAAATGCTTGTATCACCCTGCTCATAAACTCCCAACTTACTCCATCAAATGCTTTCTCTGCATCTAAACCCACCGGCAATAAAGGTATTTTCTTAAATTCTGCTTCCCACTGGATCATTAATTTTCTGTTAATATTGCCAAATATTTGCCTCCCCTCCACAAAACAACATTGATCCATATCTATCAGTTTTTGGTATCACCTTTGCCATTCTTTTAACCATTATAGACATACAACTTTCTAGTCATGGCTTAGGGTTGAAATGGGCCTGTATGAAGCTGGCTTTGATAGGTCTTTATCCTGTTTAGGTATTACAGCCACCACCACTTTCTTCCAGAATGTTGGTGCATCTTCTCCTCTTAAAATAATGCTAAACAAAACCTTCCAAATCTTTATCAATTTTTCCCTCCTAGCTTCCGAACTTCCACAGGAATACCATCTATTCCTGGGGACTTTCCCGTGGATTGGTTATACATCACTATTTTTATCCCATCTCCTCCTATCCTATCTGAGCCTCATCTACCTCTAGCCTTGGCATATTTAATTCTTCCATAAACCTTTCCATTTATACCTTTTCTTGATTGCCATATTTCTCTGCTTTATACAGAGTTTCATAAAACTTGCAAATTATATCTAGTACCTCTACAGGATCTGTTGTTCTTTCCCTTGTTATAGGCTCACTAAGCTGTGCAACACTTTCTAATTTCTGTTGCCTGAGGTATTGTGCCAGAAATTTTTGTTTTCTGGAGTTATTATCAAAAATCAGTTGCTTAATAGCAATCTTACTAAACTCATGCATATTGTCAAGGTAATTACATATTTTCTATTTAGCATTCTGCAATTGTTCCTCTTCTTGTTAAGTGAGAGCCCCACTATTCTGCAATAATTTAACATTTGTCAGTCCCTCTAAATAATTCTTGTTACGTCTTAACTATACCTCTCTTTCTTTTATTTCCACCTTATTTTTAAACTCCACTTTAATTTTATTCCACTCCCTAGCTGAATTTTCAGAAGAGATTTCTATCTTCTGTAATAACTCCCAAGTAATTTCTACTACCCATTCCTTAAAATCCTCTCAGCGCCAGTGTCCCATTTTTATTTCATTACCCTGCATTTTTATTTAAGTTATTATTGTCATGTGATCTGAAATAGTTATTGGATTCATATCAAAACTTTCAAAGAAATGCACATGTTCCTGTGAAATGTAAGTTCTGTTTAATCTTGGGAACTTATATTTAAATTCACTCTGAACTCCTACTACTGAATTCACATCTTCCATGCCAAATATTTTCATACATTTCTTCATAAATCTACCCTTCCTTGTTTTATTTCCCTTCTGGGCCCCCCAGATACATATTCACTGTTGCAAATCAAATTCCAGTCCCCACCTGTAAGTAATATTCCCTGCTGAAAGCTGATTATTTTTCCCAGCATTTTCTTAAGCTCCATTATAACAGTTTTAGCTGGAATATAAATACATGCCAGTATAATCCTCCTCCTCCCTTGCCAGTAACCCCTTAGTACTACAAATCTATCATTATTATATATTTTTTCCTTTTCTATCAATATTAGAGCTCTTCTTGCAATTAATATAAGTACTCCTATTTTCCTTTTGTCCCAGGTTTCCTTTGTCCCAGGTATTCTGCCGAATAACCATCCTGAAAACTTTTCCTAATCAAATTCACACACTCAGTTCTTTCCAAATGTGTCTCCTGAAGCATAGCTATTTGCTCTCTACATTTTTTAATCTAGTTCACTTTCTTTTTAGTATGTGTATATATATATATATATATATATATATATATATATATATATATATGAGACCATTAACATTTAAAGATAATATACAAAGCATCATTATGTTAAAAAGTTATTATTCCCACCTTTTATGTGCAACAGCTTGTTTGTTAAGTAACTAGTTCCAGCTTTTGTGTGGCATGCATACAATAAAGTCTGGCAGGTTGATCTTTTATAAAGTTGCTTCTTATCATATCCATTTGAGCCTATGTCACATCTTACAAAAATATTTTGTTTTATTGAAAGTTCTCAAATAAAAATAAAAACAAATATACCCCAATACACCCCTAAAACCTATTAAATTAACACTAATAGACAAAATATGTACATGTTCAAATACTGATGTTTTACCCTCCTAAGAGGAACAATTGTCCCAAACTGGGATCTAAACTTACAGACTTGATTAACCTAAAAATAAGGTCATCCATTCTAAGTTGCATGGTACAGTCTGTGATGATATGGGCAAGTGCCAGCATAGCCAGCTGGAGGTTTATAAAGAATGATATGTCATTTGAATATCAAACTAATTTATACAAGATGCTTGTGTTACAAATGTATTAGAACTTTATTTTATTTGTGTATCAAACTGATTTTGTACAGGTGCTTGTTCTGAAAATGTATTTGTGAGCTTTGCTTGTTTTGAAATATATCAATAGTGTACCTTGCTGAAATGAAGAGAAATGTACATGTATAACTGTAGCTGAATTAAATCTATATGTTTTAATAGGGGGTACTGGCATGGCAGAGGTTAACTTTAAAAAAATAAGGGAAATGTAAATGAGCCGTTAAACCATTAAAAGGTACCCCACGGTGCTGAATAGGACCAGAGGTGCTGGTTCTGGTGAAGACCCTTTGTCCATTAGCTTAGTGAAAAGAGGGGAGGGCCCAGGCACTGTCATAAACATTCAGATGTGTATTGTGGCTATCTCTGCTAATTCCTGTCTCAACTTCAAAGGGGAATACTGTGAGAACCTAGAGTCAGATGACCAGATGAGGTCATTCTGCTAGCTCTCATGGAAATTATATTTTAGATATCACAAAGAGAAATCTCAGAGTATTGAGTGTTCTGTTTGGGAAATCTGACTAGAAGGACCCTTACCAATTGCATCTTGTCTTGTTGTAGTAAGTAACTTAACTAGGGAACAGTAAAATTCTTTTAGATTCAGTCAGGAATATAGTGAAGTTTAGATATTGTTTTTCTTTATTTGTCTGAGTCTGTCCATCAATGTTCTTTTCAATATTTCGTGTGATCTGAACTCTGTGGTTTTCTGTGAATATATATTCAGTATTTTCATGCACTTTTATTATTGTGGCTAATCCTTGTAGAAATTACTTAACCTTTGAGAGTGCTTATATTTATTTGGTGACACTGTGTGGGCCACTCCAGAAGGCCTAGCCATCTTGGTGAACTACTGTCATTTGTGTTAGGATTAATATTACATTGTATAATTGGACACACTTTGTTAAGGGCCTTAGAGTAGCTGATTGTGGAGTGTCTGGTGGCAGTGAATCTACCTTATAGTCTGGGCAGAAATGAGCATAGCTAGCAAACCTGTGCCAGCCTTTCCCAGGTGTGTGTGTGTGTGTGTGTGTGTGTGTGAAAATTAAATCTTAAAGGGTGAATGAGTTAGCTACTTGGGACAGCGACATTAAGCACTGGGTTTACAGAGAGGGTGCTGGAGAACTTGGCTTGGACACTCGGCTGAGGACCTAACTCTGCAGCTGTACCAGTAGGGAGTCTTAGTGAGGATCTGTAGGAAGACAGCTATAAAGACATCCAGACCCCGGGTTGAGTGTGTTCCTTGTGTCCTCTTAAGGGAAATTGTACTCGATGCAGAGAGATCTGCATCTGGAAATACTGAGTGCATCCATTTGTATTCCAAGTGCATGTCTCTCTCCAGTGTCAGTGGAGAGGATTCAGGCTCCTTGATTACTGGCCCAGCATAGGGATGACCCATATTGGTGGTCATCACATATTGGTAGCAGTGGTGGGCATCACACAGCCTGTGCTTCTACTAAGTGCTGTTTATTTTTGTCTTATCTTTATCACTCTCCTAGATTGGGAAAACACTTTAATGCTTTCAGAAAACATTATTTCATAGCCATTGAATGAAAGAAGAATTATTTTTTTATTGATGTTTATCAGATTGTCTACATGGAGATAAGAGAACCTATATTCAATCCATCCATCCTCAACCCCTTTTCCCATTTGTGCACATGGGGTCACAGTGTCACTTCCGCAGTGACAATCATCTCAAGCCAAGGTTTACCCCGCCGGGTGGCTAGCCCTGCCATGACAGTTCATTCACACCACTCATTTATGCACACACATTCACCTATGGCCAATTTAGAGTATATAGTCCACCTACTGCATGTCTTTAGAATGTGGGAGGAAACCGGAGTACCCAGAGGAAACCCATGTAACTGCAAGGAGGACACGCAGACTTCACACAGAAGGCACCCCATCTGAGAATCGAACCGGAGAACCTCTTGTTGTGAAGTGACAATGCTAACCGCTGCACCACCACAGCCAAGACTGTATCACGATCTAGATCAAGCCAAGAACCTTAATCCAGTCATTCCCTTTGTCAGAATGAGAAAAAGCAAATAATTTTTTTTCTTGTATCATGCTTTTTTGACTAGACTTTTCTTCTTTTTTTATGTCACAGTGCCTACATTTCTTAAAACTGAACAATGAGAAAGAGAAAAGGAAGCAACAACAGCACCTGTTTACTTTAGTATCCCTGTTATGCTTGAAAATAACTGAGAAAACGTTACTTTATAGCATGCAGATTATATCATGCATTATAAAAAATACTACTGTTAAGATCAAAATTTTGTTTTACTTACTGTTAACTCTCTCCCTTCTCTTCCCCTCTCCAAAGTGTTCTTTAAACATTAATGGAATGAAATAGGGCATATGCTTTATACTCCCATAAAAGTTTAGCAAAGTCAAAAAAGTCCAATATTTCCAGGTTTTCTCATTCTGTCATGTTTCCCAAATGTAATTAATGCTTTGTAACCCCACATTTATTTGTCATTTTCTGAGCTGCTGGTTTTACTCCTCTCTCCATCACCCAAATCCAGTCTCTGCTTCATTTCCAATGTACTCTCAGTTCTTCTAATCAGCTCTTGTAATTTTTTTCTGTCTCCCAAGCATTTTCTGTTATACATTGGAAAAGGTTTCACTGGCACAGTGTCTCTGAGGTCTTTATTACAAGAAAAACAAGCACCAGAATCTCCTGTTTCCCAGCTCACTTTTTGTTGGACAAACTTTTGTATTTCTTCCTTAGCATGTTCTGCATCAAAAAATTACTTTGTCCCTCCAGGAAAGAATATTCTAAAGGTAGATGGTTACAGCAGTTTGAATTTCACTCTTGCTTCCTGACATTACTTGATTAGTGGAATACATTTACTCCTCTACTGCCTAGTGTATAAATCATTTTCCACAAGCACTCTACTGTCTCTCACTTTTAGTACTATGTCCTTCTGCCACAGTTTTATCAGAATCAACTCCTTCTGCTGGCTGGATTGCATCTTTACTATTAAAGGTCTAGTTTGCTTTCTCATGGCCATGTTTGGAGCATACACACAACGTGCCCTTGCAATTAACAACTCCTGCTGTGGCATACCAGTCCAGTTACTGATTTGTGTTTTCATAAAATGAATGCAGTTTGTTCCTTCCAATCTCTCTGGTACTTCATAAAATCTCAGGTTTTCCCTATGTGTTATGTCCTCTCATTCTATTATTTTGTGAAACATCTCTTCTTGAGCAGTCTCATATTCAGCCAGTCTTTTCTTCATTTTGACCTCAGATTTTTAGTTTTATCACTTCATCTGAATATCTGTTTAAAGCGTCTTCCATTCTTTCCAGTCTTTTGTTATTTGTGTTGATATACTCCATCAGTGTTTCATTTATTTTAATAAGCTTTGATTACATTTGACTTATTTTTTACTCTAGGTTACTGAGAGTCATGTCTTGCATCAAAGCTGGAGCTTGTACTGTTTTTTGCTGAACAGGTGAAGAATTCTTCTTATAGAGTGCTTTTCCCTCATCTTTTGTGATTGATTTTCTTTCACGTTCTCTGAATTTCTTTTTTTTTTTTTTTGCTGGCATCTAGGCAGTGCACTTACTAGCCAGTTACTGAAATTTACTCAAAAATATGGGTTTACTGGCTCTCTCTTCTGAGTTTCTGTTTTCACATTGGGAGAGCTGAAATTAAACTGTTAACTCAATGTGCGGCCATCTTAGAAGTTCCAGTTCTCAAAGAAACTATGGTTGCTACATTTCATTATTTTTAATTACATCTGTGAACTTCATGATTAATGTGGTGTTGTTCACCTGCATAGAATACCTCTGGTCTCAACAACATTGTCACTTATTTGCTGTGTGTTATACATCAGGTAGAATGCTACATGATGCCGTGTAAGTCCTTATTACTGAGTTGTGTATATTTATCTTTTTACAAGATAGTGACATTTCAGCCCTCACCACTGGTTGTGGAATCAGAAGAGGGCATGTCTGGTAGATATTAGGTGTTGTATTCACACTTTCTGGCATATTTGCCTGGTATGTGAATGATATGGCATATCTCCGGTTTATAGGGCCCCTGTATCACCCACAGTCACACTGATCTGGTAAGTCCATATCATCATAAGTGTTGTACTTATATAGTTGTACAAAATGTCAGTTCTATGCCTCATTTCACTTCTGTGACATGTGTCATCTTTTTCTTTTTGCAGCATATCCACTACCTGTCTCCTCCGATAGCACATCCACTGATCATGAAGTGAGGTGTGATGTGCCTAGCTCATATAGTACAGCCAATGGGCATGGACTACTGCTTGGGGTACACTGTCCTTCCTATAAGAGGACAGACATGTAGCTCATGGTGTAGCATCAGATAGGGAAGAAAATTTGGGGACATCAAATGACAGACATGATGATGATAATAACTGTTAAGTCTGGTACTGATAGTGAACCTTTCCCATGCCCTACTGATACTATCCATCAAACTACATGTGGCATGCATGGATGTGTGTCAGAAGGTGTCTGATTGCAATCACAGGCACATGAATGTTCACAGTAACATCATGGCTCTGATCTGTATGCACTTCCCCATACCACCAATCATGTAGTACACCAGCTGCATGTGTTACACAAAGGTCAGAAGTGCAGACATGTAGAAGTCATGGCAGTACTGGTTGCACAACATGACAGTGTGGTATCTGTTCCATACTCTGTTGAAAGCCTTATTACAGCAGTGCTAGTGCAGTGTCATAGTACAAACTGGGTGTTATGTGCCCTAATTGTACTGAGCAGATTACCTACAGTGGGGAGAGGAAGGCCCCCCCTCGCATTAGACCCACACATGGCCCTTAGATATCAGTGTTTGTGCTGCAACATGCACACACATATGCTGTTGGTCAATCAACTGTGATTCCCAGCAATCACTTCCAGACAGATACATCACACTACTGCTCCTACCCTCACTGTGTTCTGAAATGCAAGTGTTACCACATCTCGCTCTTGATACAGCACCATAGGCCAAGTGTTGCCAGAGTTGACAGGGGCAGCCAGGACCACAGTGAGACCCATCACTATGTGAATCCTTGACTGCATTAGAGTAACAGTGATTGTTAAACTGATGTGCTTCCTGTTGTGTCATTCTGGCCCTATGGCAGTGATGACTGCTGTGCTGACCAGCGACTAATCCATCAGTAGGTGGTTTCTCAAATGTCTAATGCCACAGGGTTACTCTAAACTTTTATCTGACATAAGTGATTATCTTCAAGTTTTGAAGTTTTGTACATAGCTGTCATTATTATATGTTAGTTCAAATACGGGTAACAGGAATGCTCTATGTGACAATCTCCATGCTTCTAGCTTTGCATCTCTTGCTAGTTGACATATAGCAAGTATTTTCATGATAAACAGCATGTTATCTTAGTCATCCAACATTGATTGCTATGCTATGCATTTTCTTGTTATCTGCCATTCCTGCATGCAAAAGTATGCCTCTGTTTGCATATCTGTGTTACTTATGGCATTTTAGTATGATAGTGCACATGCCGCACCCTCAGCACTGAAAGCTCTTCTGTGGACAATTTTCCCTATGTTAACTTGTTGCAGACATGTACTTTCCATGTATGCCTTCCTGTATCTACTTGATTCCACACACATATTTACCTATGTTGCTGTATCCCAAACAATGCTGCATGTACCATGGGTAATGTGTACTGACTATCATTGATGGTCTACTTGACTGAACATATTCTTACCATTAACTGACTCATGTTGCAACAATAACCTGTGCATCATAACATTGTCTTATGTGTGACATCCCATGTTAGGCAGGTGATGCAAGATTTGTTTGTGATATGTTTCAGTTTGGCCAGTCCTTCATATGTTTGTCATTAGTTATGCTGCTGTATGTTGTATAGTGTGTTACACATAAATATGCTATGTGTAGTGCATCAGCGTTATTGTACAACCTCTGCATTTTGTTTATGTTTGTGCTGATACATCCACATACACTGCATGGGCCAAGATATATTGTGGTACTAACTATTGTACAGCTACCTTCCCATACTGGTTGTCTGTATGATGATATCCTACCTGTACAACAACATATCCTACCTGTACAACAACACTTTCTGTTGTGCGCACCTCCTGCACGTTGCACATATGTCAGTATAGTCCTTGTTAGTGATGTATCTTGCAGAGAGAATTAATGTGATGATGTTTTCTCAGTAGGCATTCACATGTGCCCCTTGCTGTGTTGAGTGTGTATAAAGTATTACAGGTAAATTATATGCTTCTGTTATTTATGATGCTCAATGTAGACGACTAATGGTTTTCTTTCAGTTAGACATGTTCTGTGCTGTTGTTGCAGGGCAACACTAAGTGAACATCACTGTTTAGTCTGTGTACTTCTGTATGTGTGGCTTGTCATGACTCAAAGGTGTGCACCAGCCACTGCCATGTTGCTTAAATTAGGACATATGCCAACATAAGCCATCACCCACACCTGTTTCTTCTCACCCTTGTGTTCTCCTGATCATCCTGTGACAGCTCTGATAGCTCCACATCAGACATCTGGGGTTTTTGGGGTAGGTCACCCACACCTGTGGCTGATACGCTACCATGTTTTTAAGTTATCATGTTGTGCGGCATGGAACACATGGTGACCATGTATGATGTCTTTTCTGGTGTGTATTGGAGTGCATCACAGATGTGTCCAGACATCTAAATCTTGCTTTCAGCATGACAAACACATGCTCATTGATGTTTCATGTTGTGGTGTGTGTTCTGTTGCATGCATCCTCGACAGGTGTTGATGAGACTCTGTATGGCATCTTAAGTCAAGACTCAAGAGGATAACAGAAAGCACTTATTTTTAGGGGGATGAGAAGAAATGTTTGTCTATCTTGCTTCATGTTGCAATTTCTGGCTAATATTTATTGTGTAGCAGTGGTCATTACCTAGTAGGAGCCCCTCTGGCATTTCACCATGTTGGAATGTAACCCTCAGAACACTTTCTCTCCAAATTGCAGTATCATGCGCATTACCTGGGTATGTTGCCATGATATTAATAATGAAGCCATATACAGATACATCACTTGAAAATTGGTGCAATGGCCATCCTTTCTATTGATGTACCATTTGGCATTGAGTTCCACTTGAATTTTAATTGGAATGTGGGTGCAGTGAGTTTCCACAAGGACACAGAGGGTAAGCTGGCAATGGCATAGAACTGTTGCATGACATTTCTGCACTCAAAGGTAATTGTTAGGAAGTGGATGTACTCATCCACCTTGGTGCACATTATTGCCAATTACCATGTGAGAATATGACTGGAAGCTGTCTGGGATTCTCCTATGGCATATCCCATATGCCACAGGAATGTCCTTGAGGCCAGTCTACCCAGACTCAGGCACATTTTTGCTTCTACCAGTATTGGGTTACTCCATAGACTGTGAGCGTACTTGTAGGGTGCACATGTCCTGAAGACAACTTGCACCAGCTCTCTGTGTAACCTGTACATTTCTATTATTTCCTGGTCAGAGAGCTGCCTTAACTGTAGCCTAGCTGAGTGCTTTCCCGGCTGCCTCATCCTCTATTATGGCTTGCAGTACTCCAGCCTGCTCTAAAGTATTATATTCATGTTTTATTTTAAGGTTTGCAGAATCCACTGGATTGCTTACAAATTTGCAAAATAAAGTAGCATTAAAAGTAATCACAAATGGCCTCTAGCAAGTGCTGTCAGGCAATTGTCTGTGAAGTCCGTTTCACATTTAAATTGTGTTAGACACACCCATTGAGTTTTTGGAATCTGGTGGGCATGTGTGGAGTCCACAATTATCCTACACTGAATAAATAATTACTTGGTCTTGTTTTAGCATTCATTATAGAATCACATCTACCTCTGATGGTCTGACATCCTCCTTTGGTGTGCTGCACTGTCCGCAACATTCTTTTGGAATCCAGCCCAGAATCCTTATCAGTTTTAGGGAAAGAATTATACTTGCGAATAGAGCATATTTAGGTGTTATAAGATAAGATAAAATATCTTCTCCCCCCCCCCAAAAGGAGAGATATCTATACCAGAGGATTGTAGCCCCCCAAACATCTCTAACGCCCAGGTGAGAACTGCTCTCTCCAAGGCGAAAAACACAGCATCCATGGGACCGGATGGTGTCCCCGGCTGTGTGCTCCACGAACTCAATGAGGAATTAAACCCACAGTTAGGACAGCTGTTTAATCTTAGCCTCACCTCAGGATAAGTACCCAAGGAGTGGCGCACGGCAACTGTGGTCCCACTTCACAAAGGCGGTGCCTCCACCGACCCTGGAAATTACCATCCCATCAGCTTGACAAGCCTGATCTGCAAAGCTATGGAGAGGATCATAATGGAACTCATAAATAAAGACATAGGGAACTTGCAGACTTTGGATCCATCCCAGTTTGGCTTTGTCAAAGGCAGATCATGCCTTTTAAACTTGGTTGACTTTTTCGAAACAGTCACCAAGGCCAATGATGAGGGAAAGGCAGTCCATACAGCCTACCTCGACCTGGCAAAGGCTTTCGACACAATACCCCACTCAGGTATCATTGAAAAACTCATCAGCTTAAATGTAAACCCATACATCACAAGATGGGTTGCAAACTGGTTAAGTGGCAGAACCCACAGGGTCAGAGTTGCTGGCGCCATGTCAGACTCAAAGCCTGTCACAAGTGGTGTCCCACAGGGCTCAGTCCTAGGCCCACTCTTGTTTGGCATCTACTTTTCAGAAGTACAAGCAAACACAGGAGGGTTATGGCTGACAAAGTTTGCAGATGACTGCAAACTGGGCGCCATAGTCGAGAACACATCTGACACAGATATCCTTCAGAAGGGTCTCACAGAAACGGATAACTGGTGTCAGAGCCATGGCCTAAAGTTAAACGCCAAGAAATGCATAGTCATACCCTTCGGGAAAAACAAGGTTACCCCTAGCTACCATATAGGTGGCAATCCACTGAGCACAGAAGAGGTTGTCAGGGATCTGGGGACCCAGGTTGACAGTAACCTTTCGTTTGACACTCACGTTGCTAAAGTAGTTAGGAAGACCTTCTACATTGCCCACCTGATCATGAAGGGATTCACATCTAGATCAAGGGAGGTCATCGTCCCCTGTACTCATCACTCATCAGACCAATGATTGAGTACAATGCCCCATTCGGAATGTATCTGACCCGACACCTGCAGCAGCTGGAAAGGCCCCAAAAGTTCCTCACCAAAAGGATAAAGGGTCTCAAAAATATGTCTTATGCTGCCCGACTGAAAGAACTCCAGCTCTATTCAGTCGCTTACCGCTTGCTCAGAGGTGACCTGTGCCTGACATACAAGGCCATGTCAAACCCAGATTTGATGAACATGCTTCACCTCAAAAAATCTAGATCCCTCAGAACTACAAGGGTGGGAGACTTAAAGCTTGACACGGTTATTAATAGGACGTGCTGGAGGGACAGATTCATCACCCAGAGACTCCCTATGCTGTGGAACAAAATCCCGGTACATGTGAGGCAGAGCACCTCGCTGGCCTTGTTCAAAAGAAATCTTGACCAATGGATGGGAGATCGCAGATATACCCCAGGGATTACCTCAGTGTCACTGCTTGACAGAGGCACAGCAAAATAATGGGCATAGTTTCCTTCAAACTAAAGGGGTGATGAAAGCCACAAAACTCTGGGCTAGGCTTATAAATGCCCTTGGGCACATAGCCTAGTATGAACCTATGAACCTATATGTTATATAAGACCTCAGTGAAAATTATTACCATAACTTTCCATCTGTGTTGTTGATCTTCATTCAGTCATGACTGATGGGTTCCATCCTCAGAACCTACTGGGCCAATATAATAAGCTCGTGCCAGCCAAAACTCTCTCAAGCTAAGTTTGCCCCTTCTCACATCTCCTCAGATCGAGTTTGCCCATAAGGGTAGAAAAGTGAAGGCTTTGTCTGAGCAACTGCCCTATCAGATAACCAGGACCAAATCTGAACCTCCAGAAGTCTTTTGGAGGGGGTAGAAGGGTGAGATGTCATGAATGAATGAAGATCAACAACACAGATGGAATGTTCTGGTAAGAACATAACAATTTTATCTGATGTTGTTAATCTTCATTCAGTCATGACTGATGGGACAGAGTCCCTAGCTACTTTATGTCCAGGGAGGCCCTATGGAAGGATATTCCTGAGCACCACTGAGCCAAAGGATGCTCTTCCCCTGGAGACCATTTCCAATTTGTAATGAATAATAAAGGTATGAGGGGTAGCCCAAGTAGCTGCTGTGCAAATGTCATCCATAGAGACTCTATAGTGAAAAACTACTGAAGTGGGCACTGATGTAGTGGATTGAGCCTCAACTTTAGCTGGTAAAGTCATTTATTATGTTGATAAACAAAGGTAATGCAATCTCTCAACTATTTTGATAAAGTGACTTTGGAAACTGGTTTGCCTAATCTTGGACCTGAAAAAGACAGGAACAGTCGGTCCAATTTTCTGAATGATTTAGTCCTGTCTAAATAGAAACATAATTGTCTATGCACATCTAACAAGTGCAAACAGTATTCCCCTTTGTTAGAAAAATTTGTAAAGAAAACTGGTAAATCAATGAACTGGTTAAGATTTGAATCTGAAACAACTTTTGGTAGAAAAGAAGGGTTAGTCCGAAGTGATACTCTTTCCTGGTGGAAAATGAGGTGTGATCGTTTTGGCACAAAGCTTGTAATGCTGATATCCTGTTGGCTGATGTGATGGCTACCAGAAACAAGGTTTTCCAAGATAAAAACTTTATGTCACAGGTGGCTGATAGCTTAAAGGGTTGATGAGTTAAGGTTTGTAAGACTAGCGTCAAATTCCAAGGTTCAATAGGATCCTTAAGAGGTGGTCTCAAATGCATGACTGCCTTTAAGATAGTTTTGCAGAGATGATGGACCATCAAGGACGAATCATTAAAGTCATTATGAAAATTGGAGAGAGCTGCCAAATGGACTCTGATAGTAGAGGCTGAGGCTCCTGATTGGAGTAAAGTTGACAAGTATTCTAAGACCTTATGAATCGGGGCTGAGAATGGATCTAGTATTTGTTCTTAAGCCCAGATCACAAATCTGACCCATTTACTATGATAAATTTTCCTGGTGGATGGCTTATGGGAAGCCAGAAGTATCTTTTGCACTGGGGAAGTTAGATTACTCTGCCTGGCAATTACTGGAAGTGTAGAAACCAAACAGTCAACTTGAGACTCAATAGGTCGGGATGGACCAGCCCCTGTGGATGAGACAGCAGTCCTGGGGTTGGATCCAGAGTCCACAGCCGGTGGTATAGGTGAGGCCACAGAAAGGGGAACCAGACTTGACAGGGTCAATAGGATGCAATGAGGATCACTTTACTTCTCATCCATTGTGCTTTCTTTAAAAACTGTGGTATCAAGGGAAAGGGAGGGAAGGCATAAAGTTGACCCGGCGGCCAATCGTGTATCAGAGCATCGCTTGGTGTCTCCCCCTGGGGGGGATCAGGGCGAAGTAGCTGCTGCATTTGTGGTTTAAGGGAGAAGCAAAAAGATCGCAGCAAGGCTGGCCCCAGTGATGAAAAATGTTGGTCGCTATTACAAAATTGAGAGACCACTCATGAGGCATAAGGATTTGCCTGCCCAATTTGTTCACAATCGCATTGGAATTCCCAGGAATGTGCATTGTTATCAGAAAGCATTTAGAATCTATCGCCCACTGTCACACTCTCAGGGCTTCCCAACATAATGGGTAAGTTCTGGTTCCACATTCCTTGTTGATGTATTAGACCACTGACATGTTCTCTGATTGGAAGGCAGACAGCCAGGAGTAGATTGACCACTATTTATTAAATCAGATAAACATAAGCGCTTTTGTCGAGTTCATTACAAGACTTCATCAGATAAAAAATTAACTGAAAAGCCAAGTTTAAAAAGCATTTACATGTCACATGGTCCACCCCCCAGAATGATTGACTGATTAAAATCAACAATTAGTAGAAAAAAGGGGAAGAAAACTCACATTATTCAACATCTTAAAATACATAAATTTAACCACATTAGAATACTATAAGTTTAAAAACGTATATATATAAAATGAACCTTCATAGCAAAATATAAGTTGTGCCTTCATTTTTAGTACACAACCAATAGATGCTAATTCAGTTCATAGGTTCATAGGCTGATACTAGGCTATCTGCCCTAGGGCATTTATAAGCCTAGCCAGAGTGTGTTTGGCTTTCGCCACCCTTTTAGATTAGTTGACTGTGCCTCTGTATAGTAGGTCTCAGAAGATAGCCCTTTTAAGGTTAGTTTACTGTGCCTCTGTCTAGTAGGGACACAGAAGAGATCCCAGGGGTAAACCTATGATCTCCCATCCACTCATCAAGATTTCTCTTGAAGAGGGTCATTGAGGGGCTCTGCCTAGCGTGGATTGGGATTATGTTCCAGAGTGAGGGGAGCTTCTGGGATATGAATCTGTCCCTCCAGCATGTCCTATTTATTTCTGTGCTGAGGTTTAAGTCCCTGGAGCATGTAGCTCTAAGGGATTTGGATTTCCTGAGGTGGAGCATGTCCATTAATTCTGGGTTGGATATGGCTTTATACGTCAGGCACAGATCGCCTCTGAGTAGGCGGTAAGCAACTGAGTAGAGCTGGAGTTTCTTTAGCCTAACTGCGTAGGGCATCAGTTTGAGTCCCTTGATCCTCTTGGTGAGGTACTTTTGGGGCCTTTCCAGGTGCTGCAGGTGTCGGGTAAGATACATCCCAAATGGGGCATTGTATTCAATTATGGGCCTGATGACTGATGAGTAGAGGGGCACAATGACCTCTCTTGATCTAGATTTGAACCCTTTCATGATAAGGTGGGCTATATAGAAGGTCTTTCTAACCACTTTGGCAATGTGATTGTCAAAGGAGAGATTGCTATCTACTTGGGTCCCCAAATCCCTTTAATTTAATCCAGGGAAACCCATAGCATTCAAACTTAATATCCAATAGAGTTCCTGGTTTTCTAAAAACAATTGCCAAGGTCCACATCTTTTGTTCTGTTTTACCTGCTCAATCACAATAAATTTAAAATAGTTTTCAGGAAATTCTATAATGTGCCTATAAAGTACATTTGTAGTTGTTTTTACCCCGTATATCATAATTATGTACATAGATGCGCTGCTTGAGCATCCACTCAGTCTTGCTGATGTAAAAGGCAGGACATACCTAACATAGTGCCCCATAACTACCCCAGGACTGTTACAGTTGTAATGTCCTTTGATCCTAAAACTAAAACCATTAATTTCAAACAATTCCCCAACATAAATAAGTTTACAAAAATGGCACATGCCGCATTGGTACATACACCTAACTTGGGTGTTACCGGGTTCAGTTATAGGTTTTTCCACCAAGTTTTTGATTTTGAGCCTCCTTCTCCACTCAGTGGTGGGTTTTATACTAACTTTGGGTCTAACCTCACCATCCCCAGTCAGTACACCCCAGTTCTTTTGTAGAATCTCTTGAATTTGCTGGTGGTCCACAGAATATCTGGTAATAAAGGACAGTCTAAAACTAACATTAGAAGTTACCTCAGTCCCATTTCCTTCCTTGTCGGCTGTAGAAATACTAGTAACAGAACAAGTATGAAGGTTGGTCAAATGTCCAACCACAACTGGTGAATAAATACCTAATTGTCTCTTAGCCACTACTTCTTTTTTAATTTCCTGTACAAAAGCCACATATCTTCCAACAGGCTACAATCCACAAAAAAGGAGTCAAAGGAGAGACCATCCTTGCAACTCTGACAAATTGTACTTTGACCACCGCTTTTTTTCTGAGAAAGGGGGTGAAAACTGTCAAAATGCAAAAAAGCATTCAAGTATGTGGGCTTCCTATAAATTGTGGAAACATATCTCCCCATGCACCAAATCCTTGTCTAATCTTACATCCAAATAACTATTGCTCTCACTCCCCACCACGTGTGAGCTGTAGAAAGTTGGTTGCATTGTTTATGTAATCCATCAAATTACTAACACTGTTGTTATCATCCTTCCAAATGAAAAACAAATCATCCAAATATCTCAAATATAAAATATAGTCATGAAACCCAGAATAATCAAAAAGAAATCTTCGTTCCCATTCACACATGACAATATTTGCATAAAGTGGCCCATAGGAAACCCCCATAGCAACACCTACTTGTTGAAAAAAATACTGTTTATCAAAATAAATGTAATTATTTTTCAACACAATTTCCATCATTTTTGAGTAGGTGTTAATACAGTCTTGTTCAATCTTTTTCCTAAACAAGTATTCACTAAACCTAACAAGTCCAATTTCATGTGGAATTATGGTAAATAAACTTTTACATCCACTGTAAAAAATATAAGGTCACTATCAAATACAGCACTGTTGCATTTGTAAAGAAAATCTCATGAATCAATACAAAAATGTACCTCTTGTCTTAATAAATCTTTCAATTTGACATCCAGAAATTTTGCAATGGGAGAAGTGACAGAATTACGAGCATCAACAATCGGACAAAATGGTGGGTCCACAGTTTGTTTACATAGTTTAGGAAGTCCAAATATGACGGGGATAGTAGGGGCATCCATTTTTAAATACTTATATTCAGGTAGTGAAATACGTCTTTCCATGAGCATATCACTTAGTTGAACCTTGATCCTATTATAGGCAATGTTTACCTAATTTCTAGAGACTTGGCAATAAGTGTTGCTAAATAAAATCTTGTACATGCTTTCAACATAATCTTGCACATTCATAATCACAACACTGCCCCCTTGTCAGGTTGTATAATCCTGACATTTTGTTGTTGTACCAAGGTTAATATTTCCCTTTCCTCAGGTTTTAAGTTCCTTGAAAAAGCATGAAGCCCTTGAAATAAATCTCTATAGTCAAATTCGCAAATATTCTCAAAAAATTGAAGGCTAGGGTGGGTTGGTGGATTGCAAACAATAGAAAGTTTCAAGTCATTATTGAGGTCCATTCCATCATTACTAAATAAAATACTTAGATTCATTTTCCGAACAAAAAGTTTTAAATCCAAAATTAACTGAGCAAGATTAGATCTAAAACTACACTACAAATTGTTGATTTTAATCAGTCAATCATTCTGGGGGGCAGATCATGTGACATGTAAAGGCTTTTAAAACCTGGCTTTTCAGTTCATTTTTTATCGGATGAAGTCTTGTAATGAACTCGACGAAAGCGCTTATGTTTATCTGATTTAATTAATAGTGGTGGATCTACTCCTGGCTGTCTGCCTTCCTTTGTGTTTTTATCTCATTTGTGGAATTGTTAAGTTCTCTGATTGGATAGCAATTGTCCCCAATGGGAGGGCAGATTGGAATGCTTGCAACTCTAGAAGCATCGCCCTCACTTCTAGGACATTGATATGCAGATTGGCCTCTAAGGGGGACCAAGTGCCTTGGATGGTTCTTCCTTAAAATGCCCCCCCAAACCATCAGGGAACCATCTGTAATCACTATGGCTTTGGGTAGAGGGAGTGAAAAGGGGCGACTCCATAACTCTTGTTCTGGCTTCATCCACCATTTCAGATCTTGTTTGCAATGGTTTGTTATGCAAATCAGGAAAGACATTGGATGTGTCGGTATAGACCACTGAGAAGCTAGGAACCATTGATGCAGCCTCATATGGAATCTCACCAGTGGAACCAGAGTGATTGTCGCTGCCACTGAACCCAGTAGTTGAAAGACTAAGCAAGCTGGAACTAGGTGTTGACAGAGTATCGGTTGAAGCTGGAATATTAACCTTTGTAACCTGTGATGAGGCAAAGCAACTAGCAGGAACTAGAGTCGAAAGTTGCCCCAATGAATTCTAAGGTTTGCGCTAGTACTAGTCTTGACTTTTCCTTGTTTATTGAGATGCCTAGCATGTCTGCCAGTTTTAAAGTGTAGTGTATGGCTTGAAGCAGTAGATGCTTGGTGGGGGCGGTAAGGAGCCAGTCATCTGAATATGGAAACACCCAGAATCCTTGTAGTCTCAAGTGAGCTGTTACTACTGTCATGCATTTGGTGAACACCCTGGCAGCTGTGGTGAGACCAAAGGGCAGAGCTCGAAACTGATAGTGATTGACTCCCAGCCAGAAGCAGAGATATCTTCTGGATTATTTGTCCATTTTTATGTGGTAATACGCATCCTGAAGATCTGTCGAGCACATCCAATTGTCTTTCTCCAGAAATGAAAGGATAGACTGAATTGTGACCATCTGGATTTTTTTCTGTATGATAAAGTTGTTCAAGATGCTGAGGTCCAAAATTGGCCTCTAGTCCCCTGTTTTTTTTTTTGGCACTAAAAATAATTGAGTAAAACACGGATCCTATTTGGTCTGGTGGGACTGTTTGGATAACTCTTTTTTTCTAGCATCTTTAAAATGTCTTGTGCTGCTGTATCCCTCTGACTGGGTGGAATGCTGGGGATTCTCCTGAGTGGCCTTGGGTAAAGGTCAAAGGGGATATGGTAACCTCTGGTCATTATCATCTGCATCCAGAAGTTTGATGTTATTGAATGCCAGGTCAAGTGGTGCAGAGAGAATTGTCCCCCGACTGCCTCCAGAGGCAAGCAATCAGGCCACTCTTCAGGAGCACTGACAGGGCTGCCCAAAGAAGGAGTCCCTGGACCCCTAGTTTCATGAGCCCCCCTCTGCCATGGGAGGAGCATCTTCCTGAAGAGTTCCTCCCTCTGCCCTGGGGAGAAAACTCACCACGTGTGTCATGAAAAGGCCCTTGGGATTTCTTAAACCACATTTTCCCACCTCTCTGATTCCTGGTATAGGATCGCTAAGGAGCAGAAAAACATACGCCAACAGCAGACAGGGTCTTTCCATCTTTCTCACACCTGGCTAAAGTGTCTTTAACTTTTGTGCCAAATAAGGAAGACTCATCAAGGAGAGAGTTGATGAAGGAAGACTTGAAGAGGTCCGCAAAGTCTCACAAGCACATTCAGGTGTGATGTCTCATGACAACACCTGTATCCGCTGCTCTAGCCATCCCTTTGGTTGTATGGGCAATGAATTGCATGGCTGAATTAGAAATGGATTCTAGGGTGGAAAACTGGGAGGGAAATTTGTCACATACCTCATCAGACAGTGATCCTGCTAAGGTTCCTGAACGTTCCAAAATCAGGTCCCTCTGAAGATGGGTAAAATGTGCCAAATAGTTCAACAACCATATAATGAAGGTCATTGAAGCATAAACCCACTTCCCTAGTCTGTCTATCGTCTAGGACTCCCTGTTTGGAGGATGAACAGCTGAACTGTCTTCTGCGAGTTCTTTTCTTGTGGCCACTGCTACCACCACAGAATCTACTGCCAAGCCTTTGGACTAATGGGGATGATCCTCTGGAGGGGGAGAGAATTTTGTCTGGTCTCTAAGGAATTGGCTTAATGGTGTCAGGGGCCACGTGCTGCATGATGAGCTTGACCAACTTTTCCACAGGCGGGATCACCCAGGAAGTTGATGGTCAAGCACAGAAAGCCTGCAAGAATACAGATTCCTCAAAGGAAGGGTTGATGGGCTCCCAGTCACTCCTCTGTTTCAGAATCTCCAGTATGTCTCCAAAGGAGACATCCTCAGGGGGTGACCGTAAGGACCTGTCCCCGTCATTGCAATCTGTATCTTCAGTGAGGGATTCCTCAGGGGAATTAATATGCTTCCTCTTGCACATTCTCTTATGGGGCGGCTCTTCAGGGGGAGCATCTGAAGAGGACTCCAAAGAGTGGGTGCCCTGCGGTAGGGTGTCTTGCTGCTCCCATGCCCGATGTCCTAGTGTAGTTGGCTGTGTCATCTGCATAACAGAGGGCATGTATATATTAGAATTGGGCACTGAAGGGGCCAAATGCATGCTTGCAGTAGCAAGAGCCCTCTCCATAACCTGGAAGGCAGGCCCGCCCAAATAGAGATAGGAGCCCAGAACCGAGAAAGACAACCTTGGAACCAGGGTCACACCCCTCTCTGTTGAGCCTGCCTCCAGGGTTGGAGTCATAAGAGGTCTTGGAGCTGCCAAAACAACTGGAATCATAGACAGCACAGTGGAAAAAATCAGCGCCAAACTAGAGATCATGATGCTGACAGGCCAGTCACAGTCTTGAGGGTGGACTGGCTCTGACTGAACCATGGTCTACAGGATAGGCTCCAGAACCATGGTAAGATCTACCAGTAGAGCTGATATGCTGGCATCAGGCTAGGCATTGGCAATGAGGGCTCCAAGGCCTGTGGAGAGGTTGAAGGAGGAACACATGTTGGAGTCTGTGGAGAAAACCCCTCGGCTCCAGGGGGGAGGAGGTCCTGGATGGAGCTGGGATGCCTCTGGCCACTAGGAGCTGATCCACAAGCCTCACTAGATCAATCTCTGAAAGGCTCCTAGTTGAATGGGTGGACATCCCTGAAAGGGACTTCAGCCAGTCAAGAAAAGAACTAAGCTGTTGTCCAACATAAGGGTCGATGGACAGGGAGTATTGTGTCCTGGCTAAAGTTTCACCTTTTGGCACTGAGGTCAAAAGACCTAAGACTGTGATGGAGAGGGAGTGATGAATTTAGGGGAAGAAACTATTTTTGGTGCTGAAAAGGTGTCCGGTACTGAGGAAGGGGTTGGTACCATGATAGTAGTTGTAGTTGTTGGTTCCATAGTCAAAGTTGTCATTGGCACCATGGAGGGGGTTTTAGACTCCAGTGCCGAGATAGTCGGTGCTGACAGTTTGGGAAGTTCTGTCTTAGGTTCAGTATGAGTTTGGGTTTTAGAAGGCTTTGGTTCCTTTGAACTGGGAGACATTGGAACCGACTGACTTCTCTTTTTTGTCTCTTTCTAAGGAGGTGTTGAAACCTCCACCTCAGATAAGGCCTCTGAAAATGGAGCTTTTAGCAGACCTTTTAAGATTAATTTATTTTTATGCTATGCTAAGGTACGGGCACTGAAGCCCTTACAGAGCTCGCATGGAGGCTGAACCTGTAAGTGGAAACTCCCAGACAAAAAGCACAGGAGAAGATGCCCATCGGAATTAGGTATCCCTGCAAGATTTATCGCACTGTTTAAACCCAGATGTGCCTTATCAGACATCTTGATCCAATAAAAGGAGAAGAATTCCAGATACAGAAGTCCACATAACAAGAAGACCTGTCAAACACAGAAGTGTAGGGAAAAAAAAAAATATATATATATATATATATATATATATATATATATATATATATATAGATAGATAGATAGATAGATATATGTATATGGATATATTTTTATATAGATAACAACAGGAAACCCAAAGGGAAAAGGAAGGGGGAAAAATACCAGCAATGGTATTAAGATTACCAAGAGGAAAAGAGAGGGAGGGGCTTGTACCAGCAATGGTACAAAGAAATACCAAAAAGGTAATTAAAGGGAAAAACAGTCACATAGAGAAGAAAAGTATTTAACTGTATTAACAATAAAGAATTTTGATATTTAAAGGAGAAACAAGAAAAAAAACTCTAAGTATAATTGAAAAATTATAGGACTTAGCTTGAGAGCAGGCCTGATGCATCTTGATTCTCTAGGTTGCAAACAAAATCTGAGGAGGTGAGGGAAGGGGCACTATGGGTAAACCTAGCTTATGAGTTTTTGGGTGGCGCAAGCTTGTTATATCGGCCGAGTCAGTTCCGGGGATGGAACCGAGACCCATCAGTCATGATTGAATGAAGATTAACAACACCAGATCATAATTTAGAAAATCATTTATGCAGAAATGATCTATCTTTCATTGGACTGCCCAAAGGTGTGGAGAAACCTTATACTGCAAGTGTTATTAGCATAGAGTTCAAACTGCTCTGACTTTTCCTGCTCTATTAAAAGTTAAAAAGACATTCAGGGTGGAAACATGAGATAAAATTTGGATCTCACTGATAATAGTGTTGTCTATAAAAAAAAATGAGTTTTGTTATACAGTGATACATTTTTCTGAGTAGGACTGAGTACTTAAGACAGACTGAATCAGAGTGGTATTGATCTGAAATTAAGTCTTTCAGTAGACTATCCAATCATCTTCTTTGTAAACTACACTGAGCTTTTACACAAGGAATTTACCAGACAGTTACATTTACCTGTATCACAACATTTTGTCCATTTGGTTCAAGCAAACAATCCTGGAATCCACCACCCCAAGTTAGCAAGAAGGCAGACCAAAGAGGTTGATGACTAATGGCCACGGAGACAGAACCTGCCCCTTTTGGTGTAAAAACAAAAGTCTGTTGACTTTTGTGATGGCTGTGGTTGGCTCCAGGAAGGGGAACAGCTACTTTGCTGAAGTCAGACAAACTTATGCCATTAAAGACACTGGGAGAATGGGAAAACAGCAAGTTTACCATAGTTTAACAGGAGAAATTTGCATTAAGTTGCAATTTACAAAAAATGATAAACCGGTTAGTTCATAGGTTCATAGGTATGTACTAGGCTAAGGGCCCTGGGGCCTTTACAAGCCTAGCCCATAGGATTACCCTGGTATTGTGCCACCCGTTGTTTATTCCCGGTGCCTCTATCAAGTAGAGCCACTGGAGTGATCCCCGGGGTGAACTTTCCATTTCTCATCCACTCATCAAGACTTCTTTTGAAAAGGGCTAGTAAGTTGCTCTGCTTGACATGTATGGGAAGTCTATTTCAGAGCATGGGCAGTCTCTGGGTTATGAACCTGTCCCTCCAGCATGTTCTGTTGATTGTGGTAATGAGGTTGAAATCTCTGAAGCATGTGCTGTGGAGGGATTGGGATTTCTTTAGATGTAGCATTTCTAACAGAGCTGGGTCAGACATGGCTTTCTAAGTCAAGCAGAGATTGCGTCTTAGTAGATGATATGAGACAGAGAATAGCTGATGTTTTTTGAGTCGGTCCATGTAGGACATGTGTTTTGTGGCCTCTCCAGCTGATGCAGGTGTCTAGTGAGGTACATGCCAAATGGGGCATTATACACTATGATTAGTCTAATGAAAGAAGAGTAGAGACAAATAAGGACCTCTTTCTTCCTGGATGCAAAACCCTTTTTATGAGATGTGCCACATAGAAGGACTTTCTGACCACAGTGGCAATGTGGTGGTCGAAGGACAGGTTGCTGTCAACCTGTGTCCCCAGATCTCTTATATCAGCTTCAGTGTTCAGTGGGCTCCCGCCGATGTGGTAATTAGTGGGAACTGAGTTTTTCCCAAAGGGGATGACAATGCATTTTTTAGCATTAAGCTTAAGGCCATGGTTTTGACACCAGTCATTGGTCTTAGTGATGCCTTTCTGTAGGATGTCTGCATCACTTGGGGAGTTGATAATAGCTCCCAGCTGCAGCTATCTGTGAATTTAGTCAGCCAGAGTCCCTCTGTGTTGGCCTGGACTTCTGAGAAGTAGATACCAAACAAGAGAGGACCCAAGACCAATCCCTGTGGGACTACACTTGTGACTGGTCGGCAGTCTGACTTGGAGTCCACTACTTTCATGCTGTGTGTTCTATCTGTGAGCCAATTTTCAACCCACCTAATGATTTAGGGGTTGATGCCTAGTTTGGTGAGTTTATCAGTAATTCCTGATCGAGGAATGGTATCAAAGGCCTTGGCCAGATTGAGGTAGGCTGTATGAACTGCCTTACCTTCATCCACCGCTCTGGTGACTGACTCAAAGAAGTCAACCAGGTTGAGCAGGCATGATCTACCTTTCACAAAATCAAATTGCATGGGATCTAGAGTTTGGAGATTCCCTATATCCTTGTTAATTAGGTACATGATGATGCGCTCCATAGCCTTACATATCAGACTCATCAGCCTAATGGGGCAATAATTTCCAGGGTCTGTAGTTGCTTGTCTTTTATGGAGTGGGATGACTATAGCAGTGCACCATTTGGTAGGGACAAAGCCTGAGATGAGGCTGTGAGTGAACAGAGCACACAGATGTGGTGCCAGTTCACTTTGTAATTCATGTAAAACACAGCCAGGGATATTGTCGGGTCCCATGGAAGCTGTTTTCTTGGCCTTAGATGATGCAGCTTTAACCTGTACTGCAGTAATGCAAGGTGCCTGGAATTCTTCCGGTACTGAGATTGGTCCTTTGGGGGAGTAAAGTTGGCAGTGAATCTGTCGGCCAGTATGTTGGCAATATCTGTTGGCTCAGCATAGGAGGTACTATTGTGCAGTAACGCAGAGCAACTCTGGGTATTGCCATGGAGATACTTGATAGAACTAAAAAAGGCTTGTTGTTTTTAGTGTCTGCTGCAATTCTGCCTTCATAGCTGGCTTTGTAGGTTTTGATGAAGGATCTCAACTTTTTGATGAGTGGAAGTAAGTCCAAGACTCTTCTTCTTCTCCAGTAACTGCAGGCCCTGTATCTGGAGTCTGATTCTCTTGGAGTTCATTTTATTTTCCTTGTTAAAGACTTAAAAATCACATGTAGATTCAAAGAATAACCCGCAGTGAGCTCACAGTGGCCATGTTGAATGCTGGCTACTACTGTGCCTGCTGCCAGATGTTTTGGTTTGGGGGAGAATCCCCCATGTACCTCTGTTTGTTGATTATGATACAGAACAATGGGCCAGTGAATTATTTCTAACATGCCAACATGCCATATATTCATGATAGAGGAGCCTTAATCTCTTATTTTCTGTCTATCTGTTCTCTGTGGATGGTATTAAGTTAGGACTGTTGTGCCCTAAGCCCTTCTCCTCTCTGTGCACTGCATGGGATGTTCAGTGCACCCTTGAAAATTGGTGAAAGGTGTTACTGAGCATGCTGTTCAGGTCATCGGTGCTCTGGTCAGATTTATCGTAGTTAACTTTTGTTACTTTTTTATCTATTACTATTGATTACTGTACTTCCCTTTGTAATAGAGAGCTGCTAGAAGAAAGGAGCTTATTTTTTTTCACAGCAGGATTTTGTTTTGGGGAGAGGGAGACTTTTACAATCATATCATGTTGCTTAATTTTATGTTCAGGTAGTTTAATAACATAGACATTTTATAGAAAATTACGAAAACAAACTTTGAAGAAACCAGTCTATTCAGGGACTTGATTCTTAAGTATGGGATTCTTATGTCAGATTTTCTACAGAAGGCATATCAATATTGATTTACAATGGTTCTTTCCTTCAGGGGAAGCAGTTTATTCTGATATAAATAGAGTAGAGGATATCAGGAAGAATCAGTATTAATCATCTCATAGATGGCTAATCACCACTGGGAGTTAATTCTGAGTGAAGGTACAAAGTGCATAATATATAGAGCGCATGTCGGGTTGTTTTTATAGGTTCATAGGTTGGTACTAGACTATCAGCCCTAGGGCCTATACAAGCCTAGCCATAACAATTCCCTGGCTATTTCTTCCCACACTGTTTACTTTCCTGGACCCCTGTCTAGCAGGGTGACTGACATGATCCCCGGGGTGAATTTTCTTTCTCCCATCCAATCATCAAGGCTCCTATTGAAGAGGGCCAAAGAGGCACTCTGCTTGACATGTATGGGCAATCTATTCCAGAGTCTGGGGAGTCTCTGGGTCAGGAAACTAGCCCTCCAGCATGTTTTGTTTATTGTGATGACAAGGTTTAAATCCTTGGAGCGTGTGGATCTGAGGGATTGGGATTTCTTTAAGTGTAGCATGCCCAACAGCTCTGGGTTTGACATGGCCTTGTATGTTAAGTAGAGATCACCTCAGAGTAGATGATATGTGACAGAGTATAGCTGGAGTTTTTTAAGATGGTCAGCATAGGGCATCTGCTTTAGGCATGTGATTCTTTTAGTGAGGTATTTCTGCGGCCTTTCCAGTTGTTGCAGATGTCTTGAGAGGCACATACCAAATGGGGCGTTGTATTCTATAATGGGTCTAATGAAGAATGAGTACAGTGGGACAATGACCTTCTTTTTTCTTGATGAAAAACCCTTAGTGATGAGTTGTGCCACATAGAAGGATTTCCTGACTGTTGTGGCGATGTGGTTATTGAAGGTGAGACCACTGTCCACCTGTGTCCCTAAGTCTCTCATCACTCTTTCGGTGTTTAGTGTACTGCCACCTATGTGGTAATTCATGGATACATGTTTTTTCCCAAAGGGGATAACTATACATTTCTTGGCAATGAGCTTAAGCCCATGGCTCTGGCACCAAGCATCTGTTTCTGTAAGACCCTTTTGTAGAGTATCCACATCATTTGGGGATTCAATAATGGCTCCCAGTTTGCAGTCATCTGTGAACTTTGTTAGCCAGAGTCCATTAGTGTTGGCCTGTACTTCAGAGAAGTAGATGCCAAACAAGAGAGGTCCCAGGACTGAACCCTGAAGTACTCCACTTGTCACTTGTCTGGAGCTGGATTTGGAATTAGCTACTTTTACAGTGTGTGTTCTGTCAGTAAGCCAGTTGGCAACCCATCGAGTGACATAGGGATTAATGCCCAGCTTAGTAAATTTATCTATGATTCCAGAGTGGTGGATGGTGTCAAAGGCCTTGGCAAGGTCCAGATAGTCTGTGTGGACTGCCTTGCCTTTGTCCACAGCTCTGGAGACTGATCCGAAGAAGTCAATCAGGTTCAGGAGACAAGATCGGCCCTTCACGAACCCAAACTGGGTGGGGTCCAGTGTTTTAAGGTTGCCAATGTCTTTGTTTATAAGTTCCATGGTCTTGCAGATCAGGCTCGTCAGACTGATGGGGTGGTAGTTCCCGGGATCCAAGGTGGATCCCCCCTTGTGGAGTGGGATAACTGTAGCTGTGCACCATTCAGTTCAGTAGGCACAAAGCCTGAGGTGAGGCTATGATTAAACATGACACTTAGGTGAGGTTGCCAGTTCATTTTGTAGGTCATGTAGTACACAGTACGGGATGTCATCTGGTCCCATGGACGTTGTATTCTTTGCTTTGGAGAGTGCATTTTTTACCTGTGCGGCCATTATTACCAGAATTTGGCAATCTTCTGGTATTGAGATGGGCCATTTAGGGGGTGAAAGGGGGGTAAAGTTGGCACTGAATCGGTCTGCCAAGATATTGGCAATCTCCTTGGGATCAGTATATTTAATGCCATTCTGTTGTAGCTCAGAGCAGATCTGTGCATTGCCATTTAGATTCTTGACATAGTTATAGAATGCCTTGTGGTTGTCTTTTGAATCTTTGGCAATTTTATTTTTGTAACTAGCTTTGGAGGATTTTATGAGGCATCTCAGCTTCTTACTGAGGCTGGTAAGGGAGTTTTTTGCATCCTTGGACCTTCCTCTTTTCTGCAACAGTTTCTTCCTTATGTTGTAAAGCTTGTTTATGGCAGGGGACCACCAGATTGGCTTCCTTTTTTTGGAGGAGAACATCTATTTGGGATGGCACGATTCATGCATGAGTGGATGTGCTCATACAGTGCCTTAGTGTAGTTCTCAGCAGTCGAACTTTCAGTTCCCATCTGCATGGGTGTCATGAAGTTTGTAACTTCTGACTTGAGTAGCATGAAGTTGGCTTTGGAGAAGTTTTTATGGAGGTTTCCTTACTGGGGGGGGGGGGAATGTGGATGTTAAGGGTGATTAGCTTATGGTCTGACCTGACCAACGAGGGGGTGACCATAGGTGTGGAGCATTGATTTCCCATGTTGGTAATGACCAGGTCCAGGATATTGGAGCCCCTGGTGGGACTATGGATTAGTTGATCCAGGACATTGGAATTTATGAATTCCAAGAACTGCTGGGCAAAGGTGTTGGTACACAAGTAGTTTTCCCAGTTAATGGCAGGGTAGTTGAAATCACCCAGTATTAGGGTGTTTGGTTGTATATTAATATTTCCAGTATGTTTAGAAAGGTGTAGTGAGAATCTTGGGGCATGGTGGGGGATCTGTAGCAAACTACAATTTGGATTGCAGTCTTACCTAGTGTTAGTTGCACCTGGAGAATTTCAGATGCATTGTGTTGGGCAACTAACCTGGTGGTGTGAATATCCTTGGTGAATATGAACACTCCTCTACCTTTAGTGTTTTGATCCTGGTTTGGTGGCCGAAAAGTGTGGTAAGAGTTGTAGCTTGGTATTGCAGGGGTGCTCACTGGAGCCTTGAACCAGGTTTCAGTTACTGCACAGATATCGATGTTCTCCATTTTTAGGAGTGCCTCAAGAGAGTGCATTTTGAGGTTTAGACTTTTAGCATTGAGTAGCATTACCTTCCAATTTTGCATGCTTGTACCTGTTACTGTGGTGGTTTTGTCCTTTGAACTTTGCCTAAAAAAGGGAAAGAAGGGAGTTCAGGTTAATGATGGACTTAACCAGGGTTTGGGATTAGCATCCATTAGTAAGGTCGTGCAGGGAGTGTGAAGGCAAACTCAAACTCGGTCTCTACCCTTAATGCTAACCCAGTGCCTTACCTTGCAAAAACTCTTTTTTGTAACACTACCAGTAATCAGACAAATTTGGTCTCAATATGGTTGTTGAGTTTTGATTCAGTAGATTACCTATTTTCTTTTCAGTTAGTTGTTTCTTTCCCAAAATGTAATGCATTCCAATATGTGATCATATACTAAAAATGAATAAACAAATTTATATATATATATATATATATATATATGTATTTATATATATATATATATATATATATATATATATATATATATATATATATATATATGCACACACACACACACACACACACACACACACATATATATATATATATATATATATATATATATATATATATATATATGTATATGTGTGTGTGTGTGTGTGTGTGTGTGTGTGTGTGTGTGTGTGTGTATACGTGCATATACACATATATGGTTTACTACCACAGTCTTGAAATCGATAAGCTTGAAACCCATAATTGCAAAACCATTTCAATGGTTCAAAATGCTGAAGACCACAATGTCTAAAAATCTTGAATACAGAATCCCTCTACCAGTGTGAACCCAGGAACAAGTGATAACATTGTTCCTATAGGAGGGGGTCAGTTTGTGAGCTTGATATTTTCTTTAGCATTTTGGTCTTTCAGTATTATGGTCTTAGGATAATGGGTTTCTTGCTTGTGAGCATAAGGACTGTGATAATAAACACACACACACACACACACACACACACACACACACACACACACACACACACACACACACACACACACACACACACATATCTGAATATATATCTTAAGGCAGGGGTTTGTCTTTAGCAAACTGCTTACAAGTCAACATTTAATTAGGCTTATTTTATGTATGGGAAGCTATGGGAATGTAAAACACTTATTTAGTGACAACTAGGATATGTATAAATGTAAACCAACACCAGCATTTGAGTTATAAAAGAGTGGTAGATACACAGCAATATGGACTTTTATATTTTATCTGGAAAAGAAAGAAAATATAAAAAAAGGATAGAAGCATTTTTTGATACTATATGGTACCCTGCATGCATTCTGTTACTTTATATGCATTTTGTAAATATGATACATTATATAACTGTAATAATTTCTTAAATGGCATAAAAATATGTTAGTATTATTCTGTTATAGGAGACCTGATGTCAATGTTTTGACTCCTTGGCTTGCACCAATCATCTGGGAAGGCACCTATAATTATGAAATCTTAAATGAAGAGTTTAAACAAGGAAACTATTCAATTGGGCTAGTAACATTTGCTATAAAGAAGTAAGTATTTTTGCAAGTAATACACTGTTTTTTTTGCCACATGCCTTCTCTGGTTAACTTTATTTTTTATATTATGTTATGTCGTACATTCATTTATTTGTTTATTTCTGTGTTGTTTGGTAACAGAGACTGACAGTTTTCAACAGAGGTCTGGGGAAAAGCTCCAGGAGTGAGAAAATATTTAAAATGTTTGATGTTAGAAAATTATGCTAACCCTCGGTGGTGGTGCTGTGGTAGCATTGTCGCCTCACAGTAAGATGCTGTCCGGTTCGATTCTCAGCTAGAGTGTCTTCTGCATGGAGACATGTGTGAATGGGCGTACCTTTGTTGAAGGTTGTCCGTCAGGCCTGGCAAGCCAGTGCGTAAAAATCAACTGCCAATCATTAGTGGACCGGAGTTCCGCTGTGGCGACCCCTAACTGAGAAAAGCCAAAAGGCACAAACAAATCAACTGCATAAGTAAGCAGTGACAGTATATACTACATGAGCAAGGCTTTTATAATATGTAAATTGCTTGTATAGGTAACTCAAGCATACATGCCTGCATACATTTACTGACAAAAACTATAGATGCTTGCACTGCCAATTCTATCATATTTGTGCTTCTCTTTCATTATTACATGTGCTCATGAGTTATTTTAAAAGCCCTAAGGATACTTTTTTTCTATTTTGTCTGGCAAGTTATTCCTTATTGGTTATTATGCTTTCAGTGAACCAGTTTGTTCCATTTGTATGATAACTACATTATAGTATTTTCTTGATGTTTCATAACACTTTGCCTAACTTATTCAGGAATCTTATCTCTTCCCAACAAATTACATAAATGGTTATCCCTCACACCATGAAAGGCAATTATGATGTCACTTCTTACACATTTGTATCATAATAAGAACTGGTTCAGATGTTTCTTCCTGTAGTCATAACTTGAATGTAATCCTGGACTTCTTTCATCCATTTTCTATGGGATTATTCTAATTTGAGAGTGCGGTATCTTTTTGTTGCTACTCACAGTAAATCTGTATATTCTAGATGAGATCATACCAAGCCAATTAAAATAAGAATCATGGCTGTTATAGAATTACAGCTCCATGTTTTGGTACATACCTTTTGAATGTGGCCTCTGAAGGATAGTTTAAGGTAACTATCAGCCCCTAAACCTCTGCAGCAGTGGTCATCTGTAGTTAGGTCCACACTATTTGCGGTATAACAAGTGTTAGTTTGGCTCCTTATTGAAATGTCAGCACTCAAAATGGCTAGTGCTGACAACACTGTTGATAGACCAAAAAAAAATATTGAAAATATAGATAAGTGAGTCTCAAACATCACTCTTCTCCTTTAAACTTCCTCACACCTGCCCCCCCCCCCCCAGACACCCATTCTGAGCTTATATATACAAACTACAAGGTTGCCATACCTCAGATAAAAGGGAATAGTCCAAGAAATGGTCATCTCAGACTTATTGAATATAAGTTTGTTTTTTTGGCCATTCAGTCTCCATGTTTTGGGACAGTTTCCAACATTTCAAATGGTTACTGTCAATTCTCTTGTATCCAAATAAATTGTACTATCAGATATCCTGCTGTTATTGGCAAATTTATTTTCATAACCCACACATTTAGGCCATTGAGGCTTTTTTGACTTCACAATCTACTTTTGACGTTTCAATATTTTTTATAATTTTATATCATCTGCATACTTAGCCACTACAATATGTGAATGTAAGCCGATGTCACTGACATAACAATGTAATAGTAGAGGAGCCCTACGGTATGCCCATTTCCTGGCACCTTGTTTTTCCCACTGCATACTTAATTTTTACTCTCTAGTTCCTAACTCACAAGGAAAATTACACAGTGATAGAAAAATCGATTGCAATAGACTGTAGTATAGCCTTCTCATACTGTGCTGCATGATTAAATTCACTGGTAATTGTGAGTGGCAGGGAGTCTATTCCATTGGTCATATGCAAAAGGCAATATTAGATCTGACCAGAAAAAATAAGATGCTCAAAATGTTTGCTTTTTACCTACAGGCTCAGTGATATATTAATTTTCCTTTTATGTGGTCTAATCTGTGTTTTTAAGCTCCAATAACATAGTGCTCATCTGATTTTACTATGGTGGGAACTGTTACATATGTAAAAATTATAAATCTTCTCACAATTTATGGTTGCTGAAAAGTGAAGACCCAGATGGGCATTCTTGGAAATTTAAAATTTCTCATAAAGGTGTGTTGATGCTTTGTCTGTTGTTAATGTTGCAGTTTTTCCAACATCAGGAAATTTGATGGATATATGTTCGGCAATGGTATGGATAATGGAAGGAATGTTTCCTTGCCATCACATATATACAAAACTATTATTTTATGTTCATTGTGTCACTACTGTTTCTGGTGTTGTCATTACTTTTTGCTATCATGAGTAAGAAATTAGACACTGTCATGTGTGCTTTCATATCTTGCTGAAGTTTTTGTACATCATTTCAGATTAACATGTGCATTATAAACCAGCATGACTAGCTATGGTATTATAAATACATTCTTACATGTCGACTTATAATCTGTTTGTACAGAATGTTTTAAAGACTTGAACAGTGTTCCTTTACATTTCTTTTTGGGTATTTCTGTTTTTTTATTTCTTGAACCAAAAGTATTCTCCACAGAATCTTTCAGCTTAAAAGAGTAGTGTGCAAATTATTTGTACTAGCCACCAAACTTAATTGATTGTTTTCTCCTCAGTGCTTGCACACAGGCTTCTTCCTGCTCCGTTCGCCCTTTGCTTTGCCCGAGCTCACTCTGCTCCCCTACCATACCCCATTCCTACCCATCCCCACATC
This sequence comes from Protopterus annectens, assembly GCF_019279795.1. Taxonomy (NCBI): domain Eukaryota; kingdom Metazoa; phylum Chordata; order Ceratodontiformes; family Protopteridae; genus Protopterus; species Protopterus annectens. Next base: position 958,019,503 of record NC_056744.1, on the reverse strand, counting down.
AATTACATTTATACTGCTATACACCCCACCCCCTAGTTACCTAACTCTAACCTCATTTCCTTTCCCCTAAACCCACACCCTCTTAACTACCAACCCACTTCACACCCCCTGGATTTACATATCCCTCCCCCTCACACTCTAATATACACACCCACAACACACCCATCTCAGTCTCTTCCCATGCAAATACTATCCCCGGGATTCATGAAGCTCGGCGCAAGGCCGGCGTAAGGCCTGCCCCGGCGGTGCATGGAATATCCGGCGCAGTAGCGCCATATACATATTAATGAGAGTGCACCGGAATCACAGACACGTGCGTGGTGTACATGAGCGAGCCCAGGTAGGATGCATCTGGAGGCGTGTCTAAGCCGGCATGAGGTGAGCAACCTAATGTGCTGACAGCCACGGTCCTCCCACAATAGTAATGGCAGCAGCCAGGTCCTGTGCAGAATGAAACGCACGTACAGTATGCAACATAGTCCCCGTCCCAAATTAACGGAGAAGCAAATAGAAGCCACGAAGGCATAAGTGTACCCGTCCAAGGAGCAAAGGATACGCATAAGACCGCGTTCGTCCCGCAATGCACTGTCAGTGTTTACACTCAGAGAAGGTGTACAGCCGCATGTCAGCGCGCCGCACTGACATAGGAGCAGCGACTAAGGTCACCACCTGTCCCACTTTGGTTGGGGCAGTCTCTCCATGGACAGTTGTGTCCCGAAAAAACGTATTAGAAATGGCTGATGTGCTACGATTGTAGGACAAAATGATATCCCGTATTTAATGTAATGGTAGCATGAATTGGTTATTTCTGTAACAGAAATACCTAAGTGACACAATAAACAGAATAAGCAAGGAAATTGCCACAATAATAAGCATATTATTTAGGCAAACAAGTGAATTACTATGCTATATAGTGACCGTTTGTATGTGTCGGCCTGTAAAGTCAGATGTGAGTCCCGGAAATATCCCAGATCGGAAAATGGAAAAGGTGGAAACCCCAGTAGCGACATGGGCATGGTCACCAGGGTTACCTGCTGTCCCAATGTGCCATGGACAGTCCCTGATTGGACAGTCGTGTCCCTGCAACAATCATAAAAATGGAAAATGACCTCCGATCCCCTGCCACGCAAATTCCCGCAATATACATGTAAATAGTAGCATAAAACATATACATTACGATATGGAACACAGACATGGCATAAGAAAATAAATAAGGAACTCAAACGCTTACAGAATAAGCTCATAGTATGGCAAACAAGTGAAGTTCTGTCAACTGCACTAGCCCTGGGTATGTGTAGTCCTGCAAATTCAGAAGTGTCCACATAACATGCCCCACTATGGGCATTGGAAAAGGTGCCAACCATAATGGTCACAAGCAGTAGTGACAGTACATAGCCGGGTAGCTGTGCTGACATAACAACAGTAAGGAAGCAAGATACCTCAAACACAGGCAAACATGTGCATAGCAACATATCCCAGACCCAGCAACGTCTCTGTTGCATACACTGGATGGTGTATGATGAAGTGTAATATCCAGAAGCAGAACCCATGTATTCGGATGTACTACACAATAGCCTCATTGTACATGTCAGTCACACCCATGTATACCCCTGCACCCAAACCTGCTAGCATCCGTGTGCAGCTATACAACCACACACAATGTGCATACCTGAACTGTGGTAAGAAGTTTGTGTTAGGCAATGCCACGGGCAAATACGTACCCCACATGTCACCAACCCACCGCAGGTACAGATATGTAAATGGCTGCATGTGAATGTGTCAGCAGAATGTGTACATCCGGCATGTAGTATGTACCCGTCCAAACCATCTAGGTTTGCATACGACACGGTGCACATAAGTGTACACATGTGGACAAGTCAGGTCGTTGGACCACCGCATCGATGATTATCTTTGCAGTGAAGTCGATCACATATAGCGGAACAGGTACCTACCACAGGACGTCCTAACAGGGTGCTACAGGCAAAGAAGTTGAAACTGGGACATCACATGTGGAGATTAGCGTGGCTGGACGGACAAATACACACGGTCAAGGTAAAGGACGGAACAACATGCATATGGCTGGTTGGATGTTGTTAAGTAAAATATATAGAAACACATATGAAGTTCCAGTTTACACTCGAAATACTATATAATGTATTGAATTGTACCGTACAATATGGCAGTAGAACTAAGCCTGCATGTAATTGGTGAAGCTAAGCTGTACTGTGATGGAATTCTGAACCTGGCAGTAAGCAGTACAGCAGGCTCATGTCTGTCATCATTAATTATTTGCTGGGTTACAGAACAATAAATGTATGTACATGCATAACAGCACTCCTTCCCCAGAGGAGGATGGCCTTGTGAGCTCAATCGAAGATAGCAGTACAACTCCCTACCAGAGAGACAAAGCAACGTATTAAGAAATTAACTGTCCACTGTATCGTAACAGTCTAGGGTCCTTGAAACAGCTACAATCACAAAAGGATACTGTAATGTACAAGGTGCCTTGCAAGGCTGTGTTATTCCCATGAGAAAATAATTTAAAAGCACGACCCCAGCACCCACGTATGTATAGACTATTGCGGACCATAGTGATGGAAATGCCCTGTGACCGACCACGTCAGTAAGGTGGGCAAAAGCTGATTGTAAACACTATATAAAGAAACTGCTTACTGTATAGAGTCAGACAAAACTCTCATACTTGGACTGTATATTATTTAGCCTGCCTGTGTACACTACTAAAGCGTTCGAACCCGAGCCTCCTGTGTTATCGGCTGTCACTTAGAAAAGCCTACTGATAACTACAGTCTGGTTGTAACAACTTATTTCACATTGTGATCCTTGTATTCATGAATTCCCTTGGTAAGCTACAGGTCAGAGTGCATGGCTGGTTAGACATGTACGCTGGAGAATATGCATAAATGGTTCTTCTTGAATGAAAAGACCTCCGACTGAATTGTTGTGTGTAAAGAGGCTGTTTACTGTCTGATCTGTGGCTGAAAAGCGGAAAACTGGATCCCAAGAAGAAAACGTGCAGCCTTAAACAGGAGGCCCAAGTAAGGAGTGTCTGCCTTTTTGTGTCTATTGTAGATCAGGGACCAGACTACATTGTGTTTCTGTTAACAGTAGTGATATCGGGTCGAAGACCTACCCACATACTGTTAAATCTGAACATAGCAAAACAACCAAGCAAAGAACGAATGTAGACAAACCAACACAGAGACTGGAGAAAGCTGCAACACTTTATTCTGGTACCTCGGCTGAATGCCTTCAAAGGAATAAATGCATTAGTGCTGGTTGCACCTTATATATTTTTTAAAAGATCAATTAATGTAATTAACAAACACCTTGATTGACCCAGAAGATTTAAAGAGACAAATGTATAAGCACATGCTGTGGAAAATACAAAATTTGTATACCAAATTCATAAATGCATGAAATAACAAATTCTAATATACAACATCTGATACTGCATATAACCATACACCCAGAAAAAGTTTTAAATAGATAATATAAAATTAAATTGTGAGATTAACTTCCAAATTCATGCCCCTGGGTTTTAAAGTGCTGAATTTCAAAATGAATCTGCTTTCTAATTTTAACAAACTTTGTAGAAAATTTCCATTGTAATGAAATTCTGGCTTAGCCAGAGCACTAAAGAATAATGAATCAGAAATACCATTGTGAACTAGATTGAAATGTTGAGAAACTGGGCTATCATTTCTGACATTGCGAATGTCACCTAAATGTTCTAAAATACGAATTTTTAACTGCCGTTTAGTCTGACCAATATAGAATTTAGGAGGAACACAATCACACCCAATCAAATACACTACACCGCATGATTTGCAATTAAAAAAATTATGTGCAGTGTATTTGACCCCATTAATGAGACTGTCTGTTAAATTCCTTGCCTTTGAACAAACCTTGCATGTTCCACATTTAAACATGCCAAAAGGTAAGTTGTTAATGCTACCGGACCTGCCACACATTGTGACTTTATGTTTCAAAATTTCCTTAAGATTGGCATATCTACCATAAGAAAAAGAAACATGATCCGGAAACATGTGACCAATCTCTTCATTGTTGCAAACAATAGGCCACAAGAAATCAACAATATTCTTTAACCTCACAGAGAAAGGGGAAAATTTAGTAACAAAAAACAATCTATCCATGTCTGTACAGGCAACCTCATCATCTCTAGATTTAGCAACATAAACTTTGCCAAAATTGTGGCCTTTTCTGTTTAAATTGAGTAATCTGTCTAAACTCTTGCTAATTAAACTTTCAGAATATCCCCTCACTGACAACCTTTTTCTTACGTTTTCAAATTCCACATTCCAAATACTCCTCTCAGAAGTATGTTCACTAATGCGTTTGAATTCCCCGAAGGGGAGTGCTTCAATTAAGTGAACCGGATGTGCACTAGTGGCATATAGGAAATTATTGGAAGCTGTACATTTCTTGTAGGGCCTAAATTGTACTCTTCCTTCATTATTTACATATAATAATATGTCCAAGAATTGAAGCTCAGACTCATTTAAACTATATGTAAATTCCAAACCAAACCTGTTCTGATGCAATTTGGAAACAAATTCCTCAAATTCTAACTTATTGCCCTTACATATGAAAATTAGGTCGTCTATGTATCTATAATAAGACACAACTTTTGTCTGAAAAAAATCAAGAGTATATAAAAAACTGGTCTCAAAGTAAGACATGAATAAGATTGCGTAGGTTGGGGCAAAGTTGGCCCCCATTGCAGTCCCCTCCCTCTGGAGAAAAAATTTTTTCTCAAAGGTGAAGTAATTATGAGTCAGAGCAAACTCCAACAGTAAAATAAGATAAGTGGTTCGTGGACCATCACCCAAAATTTTAGCAATTGCTTCCAGACCAAACTTGGTCTCAATGCTGGTATAAAGGGCCTTAACGTCCACTGTAGCCCAGTAAAAATTATCTTCCCACTTTAAATTACGCACTAGGTCACAATATTGGTTAGTATTGCTGATGTGAGAACCCACATTCTTAAGTTCTTTTTTTAAAATATTGTCTAAGAATATTCCCACATTTTCCAAAAAACCCCCACAACATGACACAATGGGACGACCCGGTGGGTCCTGTAAATTTTTATGTAATTTTGGGAGAGTGTAAAATGTAGGGTCCCTAGGATCATTTATGTGTAAACTTTTCACATCCTTTCTACTAAAAAAACCCAGCCTTTCACCCCTTTCTAACAGGTCTAACAATTCCAAGTTAAATTCAGCAACAGGATTGGCGGATAACTCAAAATATACTTTCTCATCGCACAAAAGATCAAAGTTCATTTTTAAGAAATGACATTTGTCCATTATGACCCAGTTGCCGCCCTTATCCGCAATGCAAAACTTGAATTCATCAGAAACTGCCTTCATCTGCTTTAATGACAACCATTCCTGTTTAGTAAGGTTGAATTCAATAAATTGTTTAGAAAAAAGTAGATATTCAGTTTCAACTTTTTTACATAAAACACTCTCAAAGACCCTTAGGGCAACTGAGCTTTTAGGAGGACAAAAAGAACTATGTGTTGGCAAACGAGGCATGGTAAATTTGCCATAACCCGTGAAAAAACGTTCATTACACCCAGAGATTGTGTCGCAAACAGAACTAACTTCCTCAACAGTGCGTGATTCAAAGGAAGCACTGGTATCATCCTGATACTCATATATAGACAGGTCCATTAAAGGATCCTCTATAGTTAACGAATACTCAGTGCTAACTAAATTATTAATGTCAACATCACTATCATCTGAAACATTTAAGTTATTATCATTGTTAACATTTAACACAGAATTTAAATTTGGCACATTATCAAAAGCGCATTTTGACTCAAAGAATACCCTTAAATATAGTTTCCGACAGAACCGCTTGACGTCCAATAACAAATCTGAAAGAGCAGGCACTCTAGTTGGCACAAATTTACTGCCTTTTAACAATACCTTTTGCATATCAGAAGTAATATTTAACTTGCTTAAGTTAACAATTTGTGTATAATTACCAAAACTATAAGTCCCAGAAACAGTGTTAAGTCCACACACAGAAGTACAGTTCAAGCCCAGCAAAGGAACTCCACTAATATCTTCGGTTCCGACCTTTTTGTCGCGACTTCCGTTTGGCCCCCTGTCGAAAGTTCCATCTTCCTTGGTCTTCTGTATCTGAAGCTGCGCTTCCAACTTCAGTGCTGTTAATACTTTCAAAAGAGACACTTTTCTTGCTTGTAGTTGTATCCGAAGATGAGACTGACGAGTCTCGACCGCTACGCGAGCCACGCGAACCACGTGAACTTCCTTCACCTCCCTTCATTTGGAAGGTACCATTCTTGGCTTTGCGTTGCCAAGAATAAATGAGATTTTTACTAAAGTCATTCACATCTCTGCTAAGTTTCTTTTTCTTTCTTGCAATTACTTCGCTTTCTATTTTAGTAACTTCTTCATTGATACCTTTAATTGCTGGTAAAAATGTGGTATCTGAGTACTCAGCAGCTAACGCGGCCTCCCCTTCAGCTATTTGGGTTTGAATTATACCCAAACTTCTCCGGTTACGATTGATGAGAATCTTTAACCAATTTAGAGAACACTGTAGTGAAGCCGCTTTCCACTCCTCTAAAAAAACATTTTCATCTTCAGCAAATTTAAAGGCAGGTAGCTTGTCAATTCTCAAGCCCCTGGGTGTAATAGAAAGTTCTACATATTTCTCCAATAGGCGCAAATCATAAAATAAAGAAGTCTCTTTTATTCTTAACTTTTTCAGGTCATCAAACTTCTTATCTAAAGAAATGTTACCAGATACAGTCCATGGGTCAAATTGTGCTAACTTGCATTCCCTTTCTTTTGCTAAGTTAGCGAACAGAAAACCACTTCCATTCAAATTTGACATGATAGAAAAAATTCCACAGTCTCTGGAAAACGGAACCAGCAAAACAACCAAGCAAAGAACGAATGTAGACAAACCAACACAGAGACTGGAGAAAGCTGCAACACTTTATTCTGGTACCTCGGCTGAATGCCTTCAAAGGAATAAATGCATTAGTGCTGGTTGCACCTTATATATTTTTTTAAAAGATCAATTAATGTAATTAACAAACACCTTGATTGACCCAGAAGATTTAAAGAGACAAAAGTATAAGCACATGCTGTGGAAAATACAAAATTTGTATACCAAATTCATAAATGCATGAAATAACAAATTCTAATATACAACATCTGATACTGCATATAACCATACACCCAGAAAAAGTTTTAAATAGATAATATAAAATTAAATTGTGAGATTAACTTCCAAATTCATGCCCCTGGGCATGTTGCAGCTTTCTCCAGTCTCTGTGTTGGTTTGTCTAAATCTGAACATAGGTCAGGGGAACACACAGCAGAGTAAATAGTGATTGTAGACACTACAGTGGATACAGGGAAGGAGACACACGTGTTATGACAGAAGGGTACGTAGCAGTCGTGTAGAGGATATGGGAGATTATCGAAGCAACAGATCATGTGATCCGCGTTTGACGGGTGACGTGAAGAATATGCAATCGCAGAGAGCACATAATGTGAGTTACGCAGCAAAATGGGGTAATAAATATGACATTGATGGTATATTAGGCAACATATCGTTACTGAAACATTGTAATCCCTGAAAATTTGATGCATATGTTCCAAGGTAAACACCTGTTCCACCCTGAGAGGGATATGCCCTCTCTGGCCAGCCGTGTCCTGTAAATAAACCGAACAAATGTCAAATGTCCTGATATCTCAGGACAAACATTTCCCAGATATATATCAAGATGGTAGCGTAAAACAGTAAATTTGTATGTGGAACAGCAAAATATAATAATAAACAGAATAAGCAACTGAAATGCTACAACAATTGGTCGCTCTCCTGGCAAAACGTGAATACCTGTCCTATGTACTGGCCGTGGGTATGCATTTTCCAGGCAAATTACACGTTCCAAACACTAATGTCCCACATTGTGCATTGGAAAAGGTGGCAGCCCTAAGATGTGCAGGCGACAAAACAGCGACAATTGGGTATCCGTCATGCACATCGGTGGACTGAGGTAGTGTACCGAAGGGAATAGAACACTACAAATGGCTAAGCATCATACGTACACAGAGAAGATCATAATACAGTAGTACCGACCGCCCCCCCCCCCACAACACCCTACCACCTCAGATACCACATGCAGGATATTAAGCGGGAGGGCAGGCTAGTCCCCACACGTTATCCTGTGGCAACAGAGGTAGCACAACGAACAAATGTAATAGAAGCTATTGAAACCACATCCCGAACACGTAACATACCTAGGGACACCGGTAAGAACACAGTACTAAAACAGAGTGAGGATATCTGTCAATTAATTGAAGTACCGAACCATCATGCAGGACAGGAAGGCCAGGACCCAACCCCGTGGCGTATAGACCGTGGACACCAGAAGATATCTGCAAAGTCAGAGAGGAATTCCCCATCCACAAAGTAATTGCTATTCACCATGCAATACCCTGTATCTCCTGATCGGAAACCAAAGGGAATGGCGGATGGTACAGTATGTATAAGCTGTAAATAATGTAAGAATACTTAGGGTAGCGTTGGTGCCAGACCCACACACTATATTCAATGCTATGAACATGCCACAGAAGTATCTTACCGTGGTACATATAAGCTATGCTTACTTTGCAATACCTATACATCCACATAGTTCGTATTGCTTTGCTTGTACAGTCAGGGTGACAGATACAGCCATACCCGGCTATCGCGGGGCTACTGTGAAAGTACAACGATATTCTCACAGGGGATGGCTAGCTACATTCTGGTGTCAACTCCACCCGGGGCCAGTCAAGATCCACTTTAATTGGATGATATTCTGCTTGCGGCCCCTACCCAGCAGCAATGTATGGAAGATACAATAGCATTATTGAGATAATCAGCAGAACAGGGACATAAAGTAAGCAAGCATAAATTGCAACTACAGAGAATACAGGTCAATTACCTGGCATATCTGGTATCCAAGTAGGGTAGAACATCACATGACGATAGGAAGGTAGCAATATAATAAGCACCCAAGCCAACTAACAAGAAGGGAAGGATGTCGTGTCTGGGCCGACTAACACATGTTAAATCTGGATACCAAACAATGCTGTGTAATCCGCTGTATTGTTTGCCTTAACCTTTAATACACCTATGGCAGCACAACACATAGTACACCGGATTACAGTAGCAGAAACAGCGTTATGCAGACTAGAACGATTGATAGCCTTAACAGCTGTAGTAGGTCTCGTGAATAATCATAACACATGTTGTCAGACCGTAGATTGTAAGCGGAGATATATGACGTCAGTCTTGATGCAACAGCAGGGAAGTAAGCAACGCTAAATAGATGACTACTCATTGCAGTTGGACACTGTGGCATGGTCAGTGCCACATTGTGTACAGGCAGTTGTTGTAGCACCCATGGCAGTACAGGCCCCGGCCATAATGTTACTAGACCACCCTCTCACTGTGAGAATGTGTCATGCAGTTGCGATCAATCTGCTGCAAGAGAAGATAGAATTCCTGACTCGTGCTAGACATTTGTCATGTCTGACCATACCACTGAGTCAACCTCACATGGTGATTGAACGTTGTACAACATGAAACCTATCAACGTCACGTCTGACACCTGTGTATGGCACACCACACAGTTGCCTATATGAAATGGATTAAATAACTACACACAGACATGATAACACTGATATACCCTTAGATGATGCAGAGGTGACAGTTAATGTGTACGGATCATGTAGACAGAGTCCTACAGGAACGAATGAAGTAGTTTATGCAGTAGTTATTGATAATGACATTGTAGACGGCCAAACCCTGCAGCATAACGTGTCTGCTCAAGCAGCAGAATAGATAGCTTTAACACGTGCTTGTACTGTAGCGGAAAAATGATGTGTGGACATATGTCCCGATAGTCATTCTGTTGTCTGTGCAGTGCATGTTTATGAGCAGCAGTGGAAGAATAGGGGAATGATAACATCCATCGGTAAACCGATTAATCATGCATACGAACCTGAATGCATTAGACTACATGCAGTTACCCACTGAAGTAGGTAATTGTAAATGTGCAGGGCATAGAAAGCAACAGGATAACAGTAGGAAAGTTGAGGCATGAGCTCATGCACCTGCAAAACAAGCAGCGTCACAGTTGGAAAGTGTCTGTGTGAATGAGGAATGACAAACCTCAGACTGTTTAGATGTAGAAACTGTACAAACAATGCAAACAGCAACTACGAAAGTAGAAAAGCCGACGTGGTTATGACGAGGAGCAATCCTTGAACACGGACTGCACATATCCACAGTGAGAAAGCCAATATTAACGTCTAATATATTCAGATATGCGGCTTTATGGAGCCATGGGTACAGACATGTCTCAACAGGGGGGATGGTACATTTGGTTAACAGAATACCCTAACATTCCGAATTACGAACCACATACAAACCTCATGAGCAGCGTGTCACGTTTGCCGTAGATATCATGCACAGGGAGTATTTAAACCGAAGGGAGTGAGTTTACCTACACCACCCTAACCGTTCCGTGCTATTTGTATGGAATTCATACATCTGCATAAATGTGAAGGGAACAAAGACTGTTTAGCGATTACACATATATATAATCAAAATGGGTAGAAGCATTCCCAACCAGTAATCCGGATGCAGCAGCAGTGGCAAAGGTGCCAGTAAAATTAAGTATCCCTAGATCTGGCATGCTGTAAAGAAGCTACAGTGACAATAGAACACATGTAGTTAACCAGACAATCACGCTACCTGGGGGATTACTTCATATTACCATGAATGTCAATTGCATGTACAACCCACACTCAGCACGACTGCTGCCGCCGCAGAATGGGAGAGAAATAAGTAGAGGAGTTTGGTGGGTGACATCCAGACGAGTTACATGAGCTGTCTACCTCTAGCATTGCTGAGCATGACAACAGTTCCAAATGTAAAGTGCTGCACCCACTTCGAAGTAGTATGTGGAATGGCATATCATGTGCCAGAGTGGAAAGCTGTCATGCCTGCAGAGCCGGAGGTCGATGACTCAGTAGTAGGTGACATGAGAGGATTGTTAACTAGTAACACTGTTCCTCAGTTAAAGTCTGTTACAGATAAGAGCAAACGAAGGCGGAAGCATAGCTGACACCAGTATCCTGTGTGTATGTCACTGTTATCCAAAGAACATTATTGCCAAGTGGACAGTGCGAATGTCTGTACCGGGTACTGTTGGCAACGCCTACCGCAGTAAAGTTTGCAGAGAGGTCGTCCTGGGTCCACCTCACATTTCTCAAACTGGTAAAGGATATCAAGTCTGATTGACATCTTGTAGCTGATATACCAAAGAGCCCGAATCACCCGGCGAAGACTGTATAACAATACAAAGCAACCCCAAAGACATTTATGTTTGCTGTCCTAATGATTATACACCTATTAACCATGTTTGTGTTTACGTTACAATTTCCGGGACCTTACCTGCATATAACTACACGGATACAAATACTGATACGTGATGAACTGGCCACAGAGTGTCTTCCACACCTCAACAGATACCTAGGCATGATGCGTGTGCATATAGAGACTAGGAACACTTTAAATTGCTGTGTTTGTACTGCCATACCTACATCATATGGAGGACTTCCGATGCATGTTGTCCCCTTGGGGATAGATTGAGACTTGTGAATATCTACACTTTGATACAGGTTCTGTGAGATCACAGGACAACGTGGCAATGTACTTACCTGTTACACAAAAAGGAATTGTATGTTATCATAAACATGGTACAGTTTCAGTTGGTGGGAGTATTTGTAACATAACTGTGTCTTACGAATGTCATATAACAGCCAAAGATCACAGTACTACTTGTAGCACCATTCCTAATTTGTATTGAAACATCATGAGAACAATGTTGAAGGATGTGCAGAAACATCCTGAATTGTATAAACAGTACTCTGTTAGAGACAGGAATTTGTTACATGCAGAGGTAACCCGCATCAGTAATAAAGTAGAATATAGTTATGTTGTTTGTGGGAAATAAGCATAGCAATGGTTACCTGGGAATTGGTCCGGCAGTTGTTATTTGGGTTATCTGGCTCCAGTCACATGACATACTGTACAATTGCCTGTGGGTGCGAAACGAACTATAACACATATAGCTCGAAGAACTGGGAACACAGTCGAGAAACCTACTAATCCAGTGGGTGAAATGGAAGCTGTTCTGACATGTCAGTCCTCTGCAAGAGATAAAGGAATACCGATTCATATGGACTTCAGTGACAGCGTCACAACCTGGGCTGGAACACCCCCAGCTTCTGGAGTAGTGAAATCAATCAGGGAACAGAGGAAGTTATCAAAAACTGTCGGAGGAAGGATGAATGTGACTTCCCGCTCCTGAACATGTGACTGATGAACTGGATGCAATGAGAACTGTTGTGTCAGAAAATGTAATAGTGCACAACTGCACCGTGGCGCTGAGAATTGAATGCGTCTTGCGCTTACTGAAGAAGATCGCTGTGTCCAACTACCACATGAAGAGACCAAAAGCAACGCCCACCTACAGGTAATATAGCAGGTGTCATCCATGGCGGAACCAGGCCCAAACCCACTGCCGAACCATTTCCACAAACCATTGGGTGGATGGGGTCAGTCATACTGAATATCATGATTGCCATTTGTGTTGTTCTGCTCATATTGGGAGCATGTGTCTAGTGCGGGATACTGTGCATGTAAGTATTAGTCAGGGACTCTGGCAACATACCTGTACCTGAGACTATGGATCAAGACCTGTAGTGGTATTTGTCAATAGAAAATGCAATCCTACTTGCAATGTACATCAAATTACCTGCCTAGTTAAACGTTCCACAGAGGAAGACGCCAGGGAATGAAATAATGTTGTATATGTCTCTGGATAGAGTAGAAGCAATCAAAGGAGGGAGAATGTTAGCAAAATACATATTTAAACATAATATGACGTGCAACTTTAGAAGCTAATAGTGTATAATGCATATTATTCTACCTGACAATATAGCAGTACAGCTTCTCATGCATGTAATTGCTTGTAGTGTAGCTGCAGTGTGATTGAACCCTAACCCTAGCAGTAACCAGTGCAGCAGGTGTATGTCAGTCAGCATTAGTCATCTGCTCGGTTACAGAATAATACATGTATGTACAGGTATATCTGTCATCCTTCTACTGAGGAGGATAGGCTTGTGAGCTGTAACACAGAGTACAGCTGCTCAGCAGAGAGACACAGGAACCTAGTAGGACATGGAGTGAGGACTGAATATGAACAGTGTTGGAACCGTGTCAGAGCAGAACTTACCAAAGTACAGTCTAACTGAATATGTGTCTTGCAAGGTTGGGCTATCCTCATGGGAAAACATGTAATAAGCATTACCTGAGCACTGTTGTAGGAATACAATGTTCTGTACTCTAGCAATGTAAATGCCTTGTGACTGACAACATCATTAATGTGTGCAAAAGATGATAGTATACAGAATGCTCATACAGATGTAACATGTATAGAGTTGAACAAATGTCTAAACTTTGACTGCATACTCCTTTGCCTCCTGCTGCACAGTAATAAAATGTTATTAATCCCAGCTTCCTGTGTTAATGAGTGTCATGTTGAAAATACGAATGAGTGTTACAGTTTGATTTAAAAGACTTAATTGACAGATGTTTACGTTCTAGCATTGGAATAGGTCAAGACAAACATCACAATGTCCATGTGTACCACATACACACAGCCAGTAACACGCAGTAGTAGTGCATGAAGGCATACGACTGTGGGAATAGTACAGGACATATGGCACGTGCCAAGTGCAGATGCATGACACAAACACCAGGATGGGTGTCCCTGCAAAGAGGAACATGTGCCAACTACACCTCCCACAGATGTACTGGCAATAAAACACATGGCAAACACACAGACACACTACTGTCCAACACATGACTGCAACGGAGCCTGGTCAAACACCAACATGAAGCATGCACAAACAGGGACTTGAGTAATGTTTGCCTTAACACCCCATAGGCCAAAGAAGAATAGAATGGACATATGCATGGAATGCTGTGAAGGATGTGTGGTAGTCCTCAGTATCACAGTGTTAGGGACACAGATACACTGTCATCAACTGTGACGTATGTGCAATGTACACAGCATACCTGCATGTAATACAGAGGACAATCATGTGCCACAGAAATATACAGTGGCGAAAGACTATAGTGGATAGACAATTGTACATGTGACAAACTATGAATATAGGTTCACACGTCCATAGGTACAGGGTAGGCCATCGTCCCAGGCCCAGCCATAATACTACACCATAGTTAGGATGACTTTGCCAACCTTCTGTGCTTCAGATGAAATACCCATGATATTGCTGTATCTCCGTCAAGCAGTGATAATGATGTAATCCCTGGCCTATACCTGCAATCCTCCATCCAATGGACAACATAGCTGCAAACAAGGCTAGGAAGGATGTCTGTCTCACATGTACTGTGATGTAGATCCACAGCATAATGATTGTCTGGGTGATATATGTGTCACCCAAACACATCCCATGAATGACCGTGACAAGGTAAATGTCACCTGCCCTAGTGATTCTGAGGGATGCAGATACAGTAGGTGAAGCATACACATGACATATGGGTTGACATGGCCTTGTATGTCAGGCACAGGTCAACACCAAACAGCAGGTATGTGACGTGATGTGGCAGGGGTCCTACATGTGGGGCAGCATTGCACAAAATGGTGTCATCCTGCATCTGTACAACGATCAACCTATGTGGGCTTCCCAGCTGCTGTAGGTGTATGGTCAGATACAGTCTGAATGGGGCAATGTAGTAGATCATAGGTGTAACACGTAATGGGTACAAGAGAAATGTAAAACAACGAACCAAGTCACTGTTTGCACTCGTATAACGGTCAGGAACTAACAAACAAGTTTGCTCTGTTAAACGAGATGCCTCCACAATATAGATGCCAGTCATATAATCAGACCCTCAGTGCAAAAACATATAAAGTCTCGTTAGAGCCAAGGTAAATAACTAAAATTGCTATTAAAAATTGAAGCAATTTATTTTCCACACAGTGAGTTTAGCGCTTTCACTCGTACAACACGAGCTTCCTCAGAACTGTTAAATGAACTCTCATTCATTGTTTAAATACATAGCATTGGCGCCATATGCAAATTACTTAAAGCTGCAATGCTTTTAAGCAAATTAATACATACAAACATATGAAAATGTAAAAATATGAAAATGTGACAATATAAACTGTCAAAACATTTCTTGCTTATTCTTGAAGTCTAAAAAATACACATCTAACTTATAAAATGTTATTCTATGTAATAAAATAAGGGTTATATTGAACTACTAATACAGTATCCCTTTTAAAAAAATACAATATCATCCATTGATGCCTAAATACATAAGACTCCTTAGTAAAACATTTATGCCTACAAACTTATTAATCTATATATAAACTGTAAACACTAATAATATATACCTTATCAAAAATGCACTAAGATATAAAAATGACAGTACATAACAGGTGTGTCAGTCAAGACAGGTGTGTCAGTCAAGTTGAGATTAACAACGCTCTAGTTTTTGATTGTCAGAAGTGGTTTGATTGTGATATAATGGGTAATGGGTACAAGGGAACAATGACCTAGCCTGATGCAGATGTGAATCCCTGCACCAACAGGTGGGCAATGTAGAAGACCCACACAACCACGATAGCAACGTGTGTGTGGAATGAATGGTGACCATCCAACACTGTCCCCTGATTCCTGGTAATCACCCCTGTGCTGAGTGGACAGCCACCTATATGCTGGACAGGGGTGACCTAGTACTTCTCCACAGGTATGATGTTGCATGACGTTGCATTTAGCTGTGGGACATGTCCCTGACAGCAGATATGCATACCTGGGAGGATATCTGTGTCAGATGTCTGTCCCACTATGGCACCTGTTTTGCAGTCATCTACAAACACTGTTGCCCATAGCACCCCTGTGTGTGCCTGTACCGTGAAGATGTAGGTGTATGACAGGAGTGCACACATGGAAGGGCCCCATGGGACACCACTTCTGACAGGCAGTAGGTCTGATATGCTGCCAGCAACTATGACTGTGTGGGTTGTGTCACATAGACAGTTTACAACACATTCTGTGATGTGCGTGTTCACATCCCAGCCAATGGGTTTATCAACGATACCTGAGGGGGGTAATGTGATGAAGGGCTTTGCCAGGTCGAGGTAGGCTGTATGGACTGCAACACCCCCATCAGTGGCCTCGGCGACTGTCCTGAAAATGTCAACCATGCTTTAAAGGCATGAACCGCCCCTGAACAAGACAAACCATGTGTGAGGCAAAGTAAGTATGTCCCCTATGCAGTCATGTACGAGCCACAGTATGATCCCTCCCCATGTCTTTGCAGATAGGTCTCCTCAGGGTAATGGGACAGTAATAACCAGCCTCAGTGGAGGTATTGGCCTTCTGACGTGGGACTACAGTTGCCATGTGACACAACCTGGGTACCCTACCTGAGGTGAGGCTACAAAGAAATAGCTGTCCTAACTGTGGGTCCAATTCATAACCGAGATAGTGGAGTACACAGCGGGGTCACCAGCTGGTCTCATCGATGCTATGTCCACTACCCTGGAGAGCATGTCCCACCTGTGTGTCACAGAACATTTGGTGACCACAAACCTGTGGTACACACATCACCTCATGTGTGGGGGAGGGTGTGGAGATGTCCTCACTGGACTTGTCAGCCTGTATGTTGGCAATGTGTGTATGTTGAGTTAACCCCACCTCTATGTGAACCCAGTCAGAGCATATGTGGGACTGAGCTCCCAGGTGTCCAGCATAGCAACTGAAGGTGGTATGATTGTTAGCCAGGTCCATGTAGGTATATCTGTGGAATGTGCCCTGGACTATTTCATGACAGTGTGTAAGTCTACACATATGATGACCAAGGGTGTCACACCTCACAAGGTGTCTGCTCCACCTTGTAGTAGCCACCTCCTCGTGTTGTACATTTTGTGTATGGCTGGGGTACACCACACTGGATGCTTGGCATTGGTACAGTGAACCACAGTTGGGTAAGTGAATAACTGGCTCATGCAGTCCTGTAGGTACTGGTAGATGGCAAATGTGATTGATGCAGTGGCTGCCGTACCATCGACCACTGGCTCAGGGTCCTTAAAGGAGACCACAGTACTGCACAGTATTGTGTAGTCTGCCTCTGAGCAAGCAATGTGTATGGTAACTGGCAACACTCACAGCAACGGATGCCAAAAGCAGAAGCCAATGTCCACATAACATAGATCAACTTCTGCATGACAATATGTGTTATCATACATGTATTGACATGTGTCTGCCAATTACAATTGGAAATGGCTGGTAAGACTGGCCTAAAGTTCCCATGATGTACACAGTCTGGGGGTGTTGTTCCGATAATAAAGTGGCAATACCTCCCAATCGTGACCTCTGGGTATGGTATGAAAGTGGTTGTTAACCTGCAACATTGGATGTATAGCATTGGTTTCTGGTGTCGGAAGACATGGTTCCTGTAGCACAACACAGTATGGGTAGTCAAGCACACATACACGATTGCTGAACACACAGCATCAGTGAAACCCACTGCTCACAAGGACACAGTCCGACAAGCTCTACACTTTACATATGCACAGTGGTGTCCATTGTAGGACCCAAAAATTGTGGAAAGAATCGAATTATGTCTTATTTCAATGCATACCTGAAATCATTGCCGTCACAGGTACACATATGCACCACAAGCGTGTTTAATGTTGCTGATAGCTGTCCATGTAATGCAGCACAGATGCACAGAAATACCCAGGGTACCGGGTCCATAGAACTGCGTCCACATCACAGTTCCGCACACATGACGGATGTGTAATGGGTACTGTCAATTGTTGCAGTCAAGGGATTCTGGGTATGTAGACGCTGTGCTCGGTGTTGTTTCGCAGGCAATCCTTTCTCCCGCCCCGTGTGAGGGATGTGTGCGTAGCACCTGCCTTACTCTCCGCTAATAATGCAAACCATACTCCGGAGAATGCTAAATGTAGGTGTGGAATGTGTACAGCCCTATACTAGTGTCCAGTAGGCAATTGTCATGGATGGACACCCGTATGGACAGGATGGCACCCACAACTGCAAACCCGGGTACATGACATAGCCGCGGTAAGGCATAACACAGGAAATACACATAGGGACTACAGTTGACATTCCACATACAAAGCCGGACCCTCGTGCCAACACCGGCGTACACAGCACTCAGTCTGCCAGCAACAGACTGAGGAGCACCCGCTACCGTACAGCGGAACAGATGTGCGACCTGTGGAACACATACTAATGGCACACACACAACGTCAAGTAGGATATGTAAACTATGGCATTCCCACCTATGAAGACAACATGGTTAAATGAATACATAGGTAATCAACATGTTCCGGTGGTGTTATATTGGAAATACAGTGATGGATATGTCCCATTGGGACGTCTGCGGTTTATATGGAGCATTTGCTAACCAGCATCATTGGATGTATGTCATTTGTCCACAGTACTAAATCACCTGGTTATGTAGCACCATGTGGAATGTGTGGTCAAACAGACATCCGCGATTCCTGAACACACAGTATCAGTGAAACCCAGTGCTCACAAGGACACAGTCCGACAAGCTCTACACTTTACATATGCACAGTGGTGTCCATTGTAGGACCCAAAAATTTGTCTAAAGACAGGTATGCCGCCTTATTTAATCACCTAACGGAACTCATTGTAGTCACAGGTACACATATGCACTGCAAGCGTGTTTAATGTTGCTGATAGCTGTCCATGTCATGCAGCACAGATGCACAGGAATACCCAGGGTACCGGGTCCATAGAACTGCGTCCACATCACAGTCCCGCACACATGACGGATGTGTAATGGGTACTGTCAATTGTTGCAGTCAAGGGATTCTGGGTATGTAGACTCTGTGCTCGGTGTTGTTTCAAGAGGCAATCCTTTCTCCCGCCCCGTGGGAGGGATGTGTGCATATCACCTGCCTTACTCTCCGCTAATAATGCAAACCATACTCCGGAGAATGCTAAATGTAGGTGTGGAATGTGTACAGCCCTATACTAGTGTCCAGTAGGCAATTGTCATGGATGGACACCCGTATGGCCAGGATGGCACCCACAACTGCAAACCCGGTAAATGACATAGCCGCGGGAAGGCATAACACAGGAAATACACATAGGGACTACAGTTGACATTCCACATACAAAGCCGGACTGTCGTGCCAACACCGGCGTACACAGCACTCAATCTGCCAGCAACAGACTGAGGAGCACCCGCTACCATACAGCGGAACAGATGTGCGACCTGTGGAACACATACTAATGGCACACACACAACGTCAAGTAGGATATGTAAACTATGGCATTCCCACCTATGAAGACAACATGGTTAAATGAATGCATAGGTAAGCAACATGTTCCGGTGGTGTTATATTGGTAATATAGTGATGGATATGTCCCATTGGGATGTCTGAGGTGTATATGAAGCAGTTGCTAACCAGCATCTTTGGATGTATGTAATTTGTTCACAGTACTAAATCAGCTGGTTATGTAGCACCATGTGGAATGGGTAGTCAAACAGACATCCGCGATTGGGGAACATACACCAGCAGTGAAAAGCACTGGGCAGGTGGACACAGTCCAGCAACATCTAACTTGACATATGCACATCGGTGTCCATTGTAGGACCCAAATATTCTGTTCAGAGAATGCCTGCTAGCTTCCTGCATTACTCATGTGATCTCATTGTCGTCA
>NC_056744.1:957963105-957968741 GCF_019279795.1 Protopterus annectens | reverse complement strand
CAACACAGCAAGCATTCTCCTCTATTGAACGCTGGATGACTAAAACAATGAGTGAGAAGGTCACTGAAAAACTAATCAGTAAAAACAAAATGAATCAGTAAAAACAAAATGAATCAGTAAAAACAAAATGAAAACTCCAGCAAAGCTAGAACTTCCAATAAGTGACCTCCTAAACCTCTGATATCAGAGGCACATGGGATATATGCAAATGAGCTTTAAGAACATCAGGGGTTTACCCTTTTTACAGTCCAGTCCCAGGTTATAAAGAGTATTCCTGTTGTGGTCTTAGGGGAAATTGTGAAATATTACTCCTGCTGTCTGTGGATATGCATATTTCAACCTTGCTATGACCTTGTCAGCACAGCAGAAGCAGAGTGTTTGACTAAGCATACCCAGCTGATGTCCATTATCATTAGGGTCACTGCAAAAATATCCCAAACAACAAACTAAAACAATGAGTGAGAAGGTAACTGAAAAACCAACCAGTAAAAACAAAATGAAAACTTCAGCAAAGCTAGAACTTCCAATAAGTGACCTCCCAAACCTCTTGTACCAGAGGCACATGGGATATATGCAAATGAGCTTTAAGAACATCAGGTGTTTACCCTTTTTACAGTCCAGTCCCAGGTTATAAAGAGTGTTCCTGTTGTGGTCTTAGGGGAAATTGTGAAATATTACTCCTGCTTAAGTGACAGTCTCCTATCGGAGTTAGTAGTGAGGATTGAAGCTCCTTAGTTACTGACCCAGGATATTAAGGGACATCACATTACTGCTGGCAGTCTGACTGGGTATTATCTGCACATCACATTACTTAGTGGCAGTGGTAGAGAATTTTTAATTGGACTTCAGTAGCCTGTGGGTAGTTGTCATTATTGTCTGCACTCTCGACAGCCACAAAGTAAACCTACAGTCCACCACAGTTTTATTTTTATTTAGTTAGTGAGGGACAGCAGGCAGACATATCAGCAGAAGACTATAGTAAGGTGACAAAGAACCAGTTGGCCAAGGAGTGTGAAGCCAGAGGACTGGTGCATGCCAACCTGACTAAGGAAGTAATGATTTCAGCCTTAGTTGCAGCTTCAACAGCTTCAGCTCAGACTATCAGAATAGCCGTTCATAGAATCTCCAGTTTGGTATTGGGGATGGGCAGCCTGCCAAGACAGCACAATCCACATTTTCTTCATAGGACCTGAGAATCCATCTACTGTTAAGGAGACTGGAACTGGAGGCTGAAGAAAGGGAGAGAGTGCAATGTCCAGAGGCTGAGGAGCAGCAGCATCAGTATGAACTGGTGGCTAAATGTTTTGAACTGGAATCAGCAGAGAGACTGAGACATTTAGAAGTGGAGGAAAATGAGAGAGAGTGCCAGCATGAACTGGAACTTCTTACCCTTTGAGAGGGTCATGGTGGTAATGGGGAAGAGAATAACTGGATCCCAGAATCTGTAAAGGTCAATAATCTTTTTCCTCAATACAGTGATGGGGATGACTTTGTTCGTTTTATTTACATATTTGAAAGGGTAGGTAGACAGCATGATGTTGACCATGAGCACTGGGGTTGGTTTCTGACTCCCTTACTCCATGGTAAAGCTGTAAAGACCATGTCAAAATTGTCTGATGTTGATTGAATTATGTTAAAGTTAAAAACTGTCTTCTTGATTGTTTTAAACTAAAACCTGAAGATTAAAGAAAAAGTTTCATGAATATAGAAGCAAGGCAAATGAAAGTGTAAGTGATTATATTGCTGATTTAAGTACTTACTTTCACAGATGGGTGAGTGGGTGTCAGGTCTCCAATTGTGAGGGACTGGCAAACTTTTTGGTGAGGGAACAAGCCCTCAGTACTTTGCCTGATGACATGGGAATCTGGTTAGCAGACAGTGTTACTCTGTGGAAGAGTTGAGGAGAAAAGGGAATCTCTACTTAGCAAGCAGAGCACCAATGCATAAGAAAGGGATACCCAGTACTGTATATGGATATAAGGAAACCCATGAGGGGGAGTCTAAACCACTCCAACAGTGTACACCAGTAACAGGGGAAACTACTAGTCCAGGTACACGGTTAGGGATTAGATGTTTCAAATGTAACCAGATGGGGCATATAGCAGACAAATGTCCATCAAGGCAAAGTGAGAAACAAAAGGTGAGTAAGGCAGCAACTGGGGATAACAAACTGTCAGTGGTGAATTGTTCAGAAATAACAGGGGTGCCAAATGATCACCAGAATGTATATCCTATATTAGTAAATGGTAAACAGGTTACTGCTAAGAGAGACACAGTTTCTGATATAACAATTGTGAGGCCTGCAGTGGTTAGAGAAGAGCAGTACTTGCTTGGACAGTCCACTCCACTCAGAACTTTGGCACAGACCTCAGTTCAAATACCTTTGTCTAGGGTTCATCGTGAATGGGAGGGTGGAAGAGGAAGCAAGCAGGTACATGTATTTGAGGATATTCCTGCAGATGTCCTAATCGAGAATAACTGTGATGATGCAGTACCTTGTGTGCATGCAGTGTAATGCAGTCAAGCTTGGAGACAGGCATGTAGTCCCGCTAGCCTGAGGGAGACCCAGACAGATCTCATACCTGAAGCTGGGACTGGTGAGGTAGCTGTGTCAGAAAAGGAGCTATCCTGTAGCAGTAAGTCTGAAAGTGAGCCACAGCTGCTGGTGGGTACTGATGTTACCTTGGACACAGTGACTGCAAGAATGGAGGTGAGTGACAGTACCCAGATTGACAGTGAGGCACAACTGTTGGAAGTTATTAGGCTTCCTGTGGAAGGGGAGCTTTTGTTTGAGAATATTCCTGCAGATATCCAGATAGGGAATGACTGTAATGATGCATTACCTAGTGTGCATGCAGTCTGAAAGAGAGCCACAGCTGCTGAAAGGTACTGATGTTCTCATAGACACTGTGACTGCAAGGACAGAGGTGAGTGATAGTATCCAGAATGACTGGCTTCCTATAGAAGGGGAGCTTGACAGGGTCACAAATGTAGAGTTCAGACAAGCAAAATGTATGGACCCTGCATTACAAAGCTTGAGAGAGATGGCTAAGGGGCTCCTGAGGTTCAAGGAAGAGGGGAGTATGTATGCAGGAACAAAGGTTTGTTGTATAGAAAAGTGGACTCCTACGGCAGGGCTGGAAAGTGAGTTAGTATGGCAGTTGGTAGATCCTAGAGCCTACCAATTGCCACTTCCAGTTATAGTCCCTTATATTCCTTGTACAAGTGATATTGAGGCAGAGAAGGAAGGTTTGCTGTATAGAAAGTGAACTCCTAAAGGAGGGCTGGAAGGTGAGCTTCTAGCTATAGGTGCTAATATTCCTTTTGCAGGTGATATTGATGTAGAAAAGGTGGAAAATGCTTTGCTAGAAATTTTCAGAAGGGTATGCTTTCCATGGGAGATACTGAATGACCATGGTGCCAACTTTATGGCAGACCTGTTGACTTGTTTGTGAAAGCGTTGTGGGGTGGCACATTTAAAGACCACCCCCTATCATCCCCAGACTAATAGTTTTGTGGAGAGGTTAAACCCTACATTAAAGACTATGCTATGGGCATTTGCAGACCAGTTTAAAATGGCCAAATTAACTATTAAATCCAGTAAGTGTCAGGTGGGTATGGCAGAGGTCATTTACTTAGGACACAGAGTGTGGAGTGGTAAGATTAGGCCAGAACTTGCCAAAGTGGAAGCTGTTCAAGCGTGGCCAATTCCTGTCACAAAAAAAACAAGTGAGAGCATTTCTAGGGACAACGGAGGTATTATAGAAAATTTCTTCCCAATTATACTACAATAGCTGCACCCCTTCTGACCTAACTAAGAAAAATAAAATGTAGATGGTAGTGCGGACTAACGATTGCAAACAGACATTACATAAAACTTAAAGAGATTTTGGGATGACCCCTGTGTTAGTCCATATTACAGCAAAGAATTTGCTGTGCAAGTAGGTGCTTCAAATTATGGGGTGGGGGCTGTACTCAGCCAAGTTTCCTCAAAAGGAGAACACCGCAGTGAGGTTAAAAATGCCAATGCAGATGGATTACCCGTGAGAAGAGTGGGTTGATATTCCCAGACAGACCCATTTTTCTCAACTGTTGTTTTTCAAGGGTCCCTTGAAAACCATGCTTGAGTCATGGGGGGGATGTGAAGAAATTAGACAATGTCATTTTTGCTAGCATGTCTGGCTGAAGTTTTTGCACATTATTTCAGATTAACCTGTGTATTATATGACAGAATGACTAGCTATGATATTGCAAATAAGTTATTACATGTTGATTTATAATCTGTTTGGGCATAATGTTTTAAAGACTCGAATAGTGTTCTTTTACATTTCTAACTGTGCATATTTGTGAAGAAGATTCTAAATGCAGACTTTCTCAGAATCAGATGATCTGCGGATGATGTCACTGGAATGTTGACAGTTGCTATGTGTTACTGTCAGAGGCTAAATCACAGGAAGGAAGTTTAAGAAACAGCTGTTGGTTTATTTTCAAAATCTGAAATGAAAATTAGAACTGGAACAGTTGTGACAGTTAAGCTAGTCTATAAAAGAGCCTGCTGAAGACAGTTGAAGTCAGTTGTTGCCAGTTAACAGACATTTGTAGTTGCCAGTTGTAGTTGTCAGTTGTTCACATTTGTACTGTGCAGTGGATACCCAAGAGGGCTCTCCAAAAACTGTAAGCCTGCCTTGGCTCTGTTATAATAATTTAGTTTAGATCAAGGACAGTGTTCTTTAGTCAGATAGGAAAATTACAACTAATCAGTTAGAGATTTTCTAAATGTTAGATTACGATCCCTGAGTATTGACTTCACTTTCTTTGTGATTGAGTTCTGTTTGTTTATTGGAAATTACTGTTTTTATATTTTTTAATAATTTGGCTTATCATTAAATATTTTTATTAACTTACATTGTGGCTGGTCAATCAATGTTTTCATTAATGATTTGAGAGTGCTTATACCTGCTTTGATAACTTCCTGGGCCACTCCGAAAGGCTGGCTGCTTTACATCATTTGCTACTATTTGTTTTAATATCTAATCTTCATAAATTAGCCCCCCATTTAAAAGGACATGTAGGTTCTCTGATTGGTGGCAGCATGTTACTGTATTATTTTGGGGAAAGGGCACAGCTAGAAATCTGTGTCAGGCTTTCCCAGAAGTATTTGGATGTGGGAGATTTAATTTAAAGTGTGAGTATATCAGAGGTCTTAAACTGGGACACATTGCTCTGAAGTGTGTAATAAGGAGTTATATTTGGGGTGGACAGAAGTATACAGTCCAGTAGTCCCAGGTTATACAGCATATTTCTATTTTGCTCTTATGGGAAATTGTGAAATATTACTTTTATTTAAGTGATTGTCTCCTATTGGAGTCAATAGTGAGGATTGAAGCTCCTTAGTTACTGACCCAGGATAGTAGGATAGTAAGGGATGTCACATTATTGTTGGCAGTCCAATGGGGTATTATCCGGACATCACAGATATCGTAAGAAGTCTTTGAAGGCTTATGATATGTTTTGGCAGTAGCATTTAGAGTTCGGGAAAAAGCTTGACTTGTCTACTAACCTTCCTTTCTCTAGTCTGATTTTGAACCTGTGATGTTTTCATTAATGATTTGAGAGTGCTTATACCTGCTTTGATA
>NC_056744.1:957845605-957960605 GCF_019279795.1 Protopterus annectens | reverse complement strand
TATGTGGCAGGCAATGGCGGTTTGTACGCAACTTATATTTTATTTATTTATTTATTTATTTAACATTTGTTAACCGGGTTAGTCAACTGGACAACAGAGACCCTTTTCAGTGGAGACACGAGGAGAAAAGCTCCACAGATAAACAATATAAAAACAAAACATTATACAATATTAACATGCACGTGTATATACACAGGAGAAACAGAATACAACTTATAAATGAACATGTTAGAATCAAGAGTAATATTGGGAGTTAAACAGCCATGGTATATATTAAGTATATAAAATATATAAAAAGTCAGGTTCTATCTAACAATTAACGTAGCTTATATTTATTTCTACTTATATTTAGTTCCTCTTTCATCTACATCACTCCCAAGGCTTAAAGCCTCAAGCTAACTGAAATTAACAAAATAGTTCATTTAAAGCAGCAGGTTCTGCTACTTGTCCTTCATCTTCACTGCTGTTATATAATTGTCCACTTAGAATATTGCATTTTAAGCTACATGGATTATTTCATGTTATATAGTTTCTAAGTCTATAAAAGCTCTTGTATCTGTGAACTTTCTGTACAAACAAGCTTAGAGAACACCTTCAGAGTTTTTCTGCCCAGATATCAGTTATCTTATTCTCTGTTTTAAAGTGAGTGACGGTTCTGCTGTGGTGCTGCTCCGCTAGTGGACAGAGTGGTAAATCCACTTCCAGAACCCCGACTGTTTTTTAAAACATTTTGCTCAGTCATTTCCCATTTAATATTTGTGTTATCTTTAGCTGCTGTATGATTGTTCAGCTTATCTGGGCAGGAGTTATAAATGTAGCTGCATGCTAAATGGATGTTAGTGTATGAGCAATGACAAAGATTCCAAAATGCATCCTTGCATTGCAAGATGATGAGCATGACAAGGATGGTTCATTGTGAGCTGATAGGATTTTAAGTTTTATGTTTATTTGCAGCACTAATATATTTGTTTTTGAGGGGTTATTTTTATACATTTGTTAACCGTGTAAGATTTATGTCTATTTTTAGAGGTGACCTGGGAACACAGGTCAACTGACTTGCTTAGAGTGACAACGTAGGAGAATGGGTGTGGAAAGAATCAAACTCTGCGCCCTTGATTTTTTGTAAAAAGCTCATTAACATGCCAGGGCCTTAGTTCTTACTTCTTTTGCTCTTTTCAAGCCACCAGCAGTAATACAGAAAAAAAGAGCTTTATTTTAACTTATTCATATTTGCATTTTATTGATTTGAATAGACTAGTGTTTTAAAGAACTTGTACATCCTTTTTTTCATGCAGTCAAGGTGGTGCATACTGCTAGCCTAGATCTGACTAAAGCTTTTGATGTAATACTTCACTTCGGCATTGTGAAACTGTGAAACATGTGGAACATGGCTGAAATCCCTTTATAACACACTGGATAGCTAGCTGGCTTACTGATTGGACTTGAGAGTTTAATATTGGTAAGATCACCTCCACATAGAGGTTAATCACCGGTGGAGTCCCTCATGGCTATGTGCTGAGCTCACTCTTCTTCTGCATCTGCTTCTCGGAGTTCAAAGCCAATGTCAAAGGCCTCTGGCTGAACAAGTTGCCACACTATTGCAAACTGGGAGCAGTCACTGAATCCCCCAAGATGGGAACATCCTTCAGGAAGATCTGCCACAGACAAATGCTTAGTGTCAAAGCCATGGCTTAAAACTCATTGCCAAGAAATGCATTTAGTAACTTTGAGAGGTTGGCCACTCTGGGTAACTACATCATCAATAAAACACCCCTAAAAGTTGATTCACAAGTCAGGGATCTGGGAACTCATGTAGATAGTAACATAGCCTTTGAACGACATGTATTCAAGGTAGTAAACAGTCTTTCGATGTTGCTGATCATATAAATAAGGGCAAGGCATCTAGATCTAGAGAGTTCACCATACTACTGTACTCGACCATAATCATATCCATCATAGAATATAATGCTCCTTTCAGTATGCACCTGGCCAGACACATGGAGCAGCTGGAACATGCACAAAAGTTCCTTACAAAAAAATACAGGGAGTAAACATAATGTCCTACGCTGATGACCTCAAAGCCCTGTCTGTTTATTCAGTATCATACAATCTTCAGAGGGATGATCTGTTCCTGGCATACAGAGCACCCCAGGACCCTGTTTTGATGAACATTTTGCACATCTGCAAAACAACCAACATTAGAACTACTACATTCAAATACCTAAACTTTGCCTGTGGCATAAATAGGACTTTTGGAGAGACAGATATATTTCTCAGATAATTCCCATTTTCTGGAACAGGCTTCCCATCCATGCGAACCATATTTCCTCCGTAACCTATTTAAGTGAAATTTGGACCAATGGATGGATAATCGGAAATTCACCCCCGGTTTGGAGCCTATGTCTCTGATGGTTTTGATTTTGTGAGGGGGGAAGGGCAGCAAACTTAGACAGCCCTGGCTGAACTATACCTCTCAACTGTCCAGAATTTTGCAGAATAAATAGATTTTTGCTTCTTATTTTGGTTTGTTCCTCATAAAATTTGTGGTTTTCTGTCAAATCATTTAGGAATGAAGTCACTAAATAATGACAGACATTGAGTTTCAGACGTCATAACCTTCAGAAAATGCATGCTAAAGCAAGACCTGTTATTCTATCAACTGTCTTAAGTTTATACAAGAGCAAATTTTAGTACTGTTTGCGTGTTCCCCCAATATATTTGGCCTTGTCCATATTTCCCGCATTAAGAGTTTGAGAGGTACGTGCAAATAAATCACTTTATAGAATTACGAATATCCAAACCTCTCAAATGTCCCCAATTTTGGCTCAAAATGTTGCTCTCCCCCTTATAATCCCTCTGCAAAATGGCAATTTTGGAAGAAAACGTGGAGGGTTTACAATTATAAATAACTCTAATGATCAGAGTTATAGATTACTTTTATTTCAGAAATGCATGTAGATGATCTCATTTTGTCAGATGCTCAAGTTAACAGTACTAATTTTAAAAAGGTGTCCCTTCTTTGACAGGTTCCCAGCTGTATTGCGTGGCAGTTTTATATTTTTGCGTAACATTTTTGGACTGTTTTTCATAAAATTGTGTTTTTTCTGGCAAATTAGTAGCAAATCATTAAAGACTGAAGTTAGAAAATAATGGCAGACATTTGAGTTTCAGATTTCATACCTTCAAAAATTCATACTAATGCAAGACCTACTACTATTCTATTATCTTTCTAAGTTTATAAGAGCAATATTTAAACATTCCCCCGGATTCATGAAGCTTGCGCCAGGCGCAGGCGTAGCGTAGGCTGAATAACGTCAAATATGTCCGCCGAGCGATTCAGGTACGAACCAATCCCACGTCCACTACCGGCGTACGCCAGAGCTACACAGCCCTCGGCATAGGTATGCAAATCACCCCATGCGCAGTGTTGCACCATGCTAATGAAGGCATACAGTGATTCACGAAGTGGTGCAGGCGTAGCACAAGCCCATGGAAATGTAAACCAAAAAACACGGTTTACATTTTCCCAAACAGAACATCGGAGTTATGGAAGCGGACCACACACATGTATTACAAAGTTAACATATGCCAATGGAGAAATACATAGTCAATGGCACAAGAAAAGTTGCACAACACCTAAAAAACAACATTTAATGTCATGTCCACAGTAACGCACAGTACAACCGCAGGGCATGTGTGTGCAAACAGGAAAACAAAGGAAATATATAAAATGGCAGAAAATCGCAATGAAAGACAAATCAGGACTGCACCATAATATGCAATGGTAGGCATGGCACACCACAAGCAAGGCGCAAGGGTTGCTAGGGGCCCGCGACAGTGTTCGGTGCTGTAACTATGAATTAGTAGTCAATGCCATGCAAATGAGGCAGGTAATACTGAATCGCAAACGTCCCACCGGATTAAGGATGTACCTGATGGTGCAGCGCTATAACACTGAGGAGTGTATCAAAGGTGATACATGACATCAGCAGAGGGGTGTGCCACCGTATCAGTAAGCACATTGGAGCAATGCAAATCTGGCCTGGCCATTGCTAAGCAAAGCTGAAGGACAGGGGTGGGGAGGAGGGTATAGAACCGTTTAGCTGAGAGCACACATGGTGCCCGAAAGCGCATGTGTACGGGGATGAACTCGTGCCCGAAACCCGGCAAGCGGATGCATGCGCCGCGAACAATAGTACAAACAGGAAGGTCATGGGAAGAAAAGAAGGAAATGCCGAAGCAAGGTAATTGGCATAGTAAGGAGCAATTAACACCAATCAACACACGTCGGCCAATCGACGGCAGTAGACAAGCCTGCATGCAGAAACCTGCAAAACAGGATAGGGGAGGCATAGGATTGCAAAGAAAGGTGTGGAGGACCCGGAATGCAAAGATAGGAGAACTGTCATAGCAGAGCAAAGCAAACCCACAGTAGATCGGCAATAGCACACATTACGCAAGATAAGCCAGGTCTAGGAAAGTACAAATGAAAGCAAGCAGCTGGATGCATGCCAGCAAATGGTAGGTGTAACGGGCACAAATGTAAACGGAAGGGCAGGAGGTAATCACGGCATCCAAATGTAATGCAACACCAAAGGCAGCTCAATAGCGGTTTCATAAATAAAACACAGAAGACTGTAGCCACGATCGTACATACACACCCTATGACATCATCAGTGTTCACAGCAGAAAAGTACAAAGTGTGAAAGCACCCAACACACACCTGTGTATTCCCAAACACCGCACCATAGGTTTAAACAGCTGGGGAACTTTTAAAATGTACATGTTGGGAGCTGCCATAGCTGTGATTCATCAACATGTGTTACAGACCGATGGTGTTGCGGAGGATGATGCCGACAACCACCGTAGGCCTTGGAGGAGGAGAAGAGTGTTCAGACCAAGGGTAACCTACCAGGGGTTACATGATCTGGAGAAAGTAGAGCGTTACAGGGTGGACAGGGACATCTTACAGCAAATAGTAAAGTTGTGCCAGCCACGCCTGAGAACCAGAAACAACAGAGGGGAACCCATCCCAGTGGACATGAAGGTATGTGTAAGCTTGCGAATACTAGCCACAGGTACCTTTCAAAGGTCAACTGGAGATATAATGGGGATCTCACAGGCATTGGCATCCAGGGTACTACACCAGTTCCTGGATGCCATGTTACCACATGCCAATGAGCATATACACTTCCCCCGAACTCAGGAGGAGTTGGCCAGCAACATGCGTCACTTCCACCATGTGGCAAACTACCCGTAGGTACTGGGTGCGATAGACTGCATGCACATACAAATTAAGTCACCACCCGGTGAGTATGGTAGGCACTACATAAACCGCAAGGGATTCCACACCATCAACTGCCAGGTCGTGTGCAATGCCCAGGGCATTATCATGGATGTGTGTGCTGGCAGCCCTGGAAGCTACCACGACTCCCATATCTGGCATGCCTCACAGCTGCATCAGGTATTTGTCAGGGGGGACATCCCACAAGGTCACCTTGTGGGGGATGCTGGCTATGCACTGGAGCTGTGGATGATGACCCCCATCAGAAATGCACACACACCAATGCAAGAACGTCATAATGAGGCACACGCACAAACCAGAATCATCATAGAGTGTGTGTTCGGGATGCTGAAATCATGGTTCCGGTGCTTGGACACATCAGGTGGAGCCTTGCAGTACTCTCCAGGCACGTGTGCCCACATCTTCATAGTATGTGCCATGCTACATAATATGATCCTGCGGAAACAGCTGCAGCAGGGTCATAATGGGGGAGAGCCCCACAGCCCACCGCAAGTGCCAAGGCCAACACAGGCACAGAGGGATCCAGACCATGGACACACTGTGCCAGCCCCAGTAGGTAGACGGAGGCATGCCCAATATGCCTACGCCTTGGCAAAGAGGGAACGTATAGCACATACCTTGACAGTGTAGGCTCCCACGGACTGACACCCCCCCCTCACCTGCACACAGTAATATGGATGGCACACAAACACGACTACCTGTAAATTGTGATGAACAGGTGGCCCACTGTGGAATCCTACATAGGCAGCCCTCAAACATTGTACACGCAATAGCCATGGGAACACGGAACTGTCAACACCTGAACAGTAGATGCGCCCATCAGCATCTGTCGGTGCTGTGTGTATAGGTTCCCAAGTACATTGGTAGGTACACACCCGATTGTTAGAGGCAAAACACCAAACGGGGCAAACAGTGACACCCGTCGCCCCAACATCGAGTAAGCAACTGTCGCGTACTGGAGCAGAGGCAATTGCGGGAGCACATGTGTGTAAGCACTGTCCTACACACAGTCATCATGGATTACCCACTGCTTTACTGAGGGGCTCCACAAAATGTAATCATGGATGTAGTGTCAAGACAGGGGATGTACCCATGACAGGCATTAGTCACCCCGGCATGCTGCATCTACGGTCGTATGAAGGTGTAGCAAATTATCGGGTGTACCTAATTGCGATATACATACCCAGTGCTGGAGTACAGCCAGTAAACATCACATGGACATACCATTAACTGGACCCATCAAGTTGTAAACTAACGGAGTCATCCATGTGAGTGTAGTGTGGAGTAACTGCTGTAGTGTACTGCACATACAAATTTACATAATTCATGCACAACCCCCAGATGTCCAGGTGGTACATGCAGTGATTGTCATGCATGTTCCCGGTCCCACGTCCCGCAAGGGATGTAACATAATCCCGACGGCACGGGTAATGCAGTCCGGATGCAGGTCATCAGAATATGTGTAGCACACGTTAGTGGGAATAAGCGTTGCCCACAGCTGGTAAGTGATGTTTAAATACGACTATACGGATATGCGCGAAACAGGGCTAAGTGTCACCGACCACTGCGCAGATCATGGTCAATGATGGACAGAACAGGTGACACCGGCATTAGTCACCCCTGAACAAATAGCGCCTGCTCTGATGGGTAAAACGACCACTGCCAGGAGTGGAACAGGCAGTCATGTACACAATCACCCAACACTATTGCTAGGCAAGATGTACGTACGGTAGGGTTGCCACAGTTCAAATGACCAATGTGGGACATACACCAGATGTCAGCAGGACGACACACACCCGGCCAGGAGAAAACCAGAATAACAGTGTTTTGTATAGATAAAAGGCTTATAGTTTAGTAATGGTCGCAGGTACGTGTTCCGTGTCCTGTAACATGTAGGTGGATCAGATACAGAATAAGGGTGACATGCAACAATGACATAAACTATAGGGAATATGTTTGTCCCAAAGTCGCAAGACATTTGCTATGTTCACAAATATTTCGCAGGACACAACTGCACAAAGAGGGATTGTCCCTCGCAAAGTGGGATGGGAGGTAACCTTAACCTATGGCAGGTGTGTAATGTGACAGGTACAGACACAAACATGCGGAGTCTAGGAAACACAGTATACACTGACAAACACACAATGGAAGGCGTAGCGTGCCTGTCACCACCCCTGTCCGAGATATGTATATAAATTATATAATACAGATAGAAAAAGCGATAGTGTGATATATGTCGATATATAAGGGGTCACTGGTATCTGCAGATATATAGATAGGTCAACGACATTCGAAACACCTTTGAGGTACAAATAAACAGGATACCGCCAACTATTGAATGTGTCAGACACTGACATGCGTAACCAGGAGGATGAAAGACAGAAAGAACACAGTACTGGAACAGTAGAACCGCGAGCAATAGGATGATAGTAAGGACATGTAGTCACTGCTGTCGGCGGTGCGGACCATGTAGGTACCGTGTACAACTGTGGTTGTGTGTGATGTAGCCTGTGTATATGTGTGATGAGGGTGCCATGTGTGCTCCCGTGTGACTAAAGTGTGTCGTGTGTGTCCGCATAGTGTGTCTGCAGGTGGCAACTCCGAGGTAGATGACTATGGTAGGTGTGGGTATAGCTATCCATAGGCATGCGGTAAACACCTGTCCCACATCGGGAGGTATGGCCCCCCCCTAGGCAGGTGTGTCCTGACATGAAACATTAGAAAGGGCAACTGTCCGTGAGTGTAGGACATTAGTATGTCCCACATAATATGCAATAGTTGCAGGAAATACTCATGCCTGTATGTAAGAAACGGAAATGTTACATGCAAACCGATACATAGTGAAGGACCAAGAACAATAGTTTTGTAATGAGGATAAAAGTATGTGCTATCCTGTGTACTGACCGTGGTCATATGTCAGCCTGTAAACACCACTGTGTGACCCGCAAGTGTCCAACTATGGCCATATGAAAAGGTGGCAAGCCATGTGACAGAGGGTCTGACACCAACACCACTGCAATGACAGAAAATATCTGGGGTAGACATACACGGGACAGCATTCATTTACAAATATCTCTGCACATATCACCGTACATCCAGAGGTATGGAAGTATCAACCACACCTGCATACCATATTGAAACCAATTAACAATGGCCCACAGTAAATTCCTGTAACAGAAGTCTATTAAGTGATAGCACTGTAATTAGGGAAGGGGCCCACACACATATATATGGACTACGTAGAAATGCAAGCCCCACAAAACCGTATATGCTACGTACACCTGCCTACATCCCCCACACTGTAAACAATAGCAATACAGACCGTAGCCACAGCCCAAACATCTAGTTAGTCAATTACATCTGCTGAACCATTGACATACCTTGTGAGAGACATTTAAAGGCACCATGCAAAATTGTATCTGTCGTATAACGGAACAAACGGCGATGTTACAGGTGTTTGCAATAGTCCTTCATCAGACGGGTGGGATGACAGGTATAGTCACAGGTAGAATCACACACAATCCACGGGGGACATGACCCCAAAATAGACTTGGCTCTACACAAAGCAGTTGCAATTACACACAACAAAACACAATACAGGCCATCTCCCCGAAGGCAGGGCAAATGGCCAATGCCCAGGTGGAGAATTCAATTATACCCCACTGCTTCCGTGTAATTGGTGAATGGAGTAGCTGCACAGCTGAAGTGCACATAATTAGTCACACCGGATCACCAATTGTCGGCAGTAAACCACATGTTGCAGATATAGACATATATAAGGATGACTTGCCAGATATGCAAACTGTATGCTCATACCGTATAACAGTTGAAAGAGTGATACAGAGGAGCGAGATAGAGATGAAACACCAGAACAATATCAAGGTATGTATAACACTTAACTGTATGTATAGTATGTTCTGAATTACGTAATGTCAGTGTATGCATAGCCTGGTTTGCAGTAATTAACAGTGTCTGCCATGCATAAAGTGGGGAATGGTATTTATGTAGTGATGTCTCGCTGATCGTACCAATGCTTGTAGAAGATGTGCATCCAGCAGTGGGCCACATGATAAACAGCACAGGCACCACAAGGGATGCAACATGATGCCGTTAAACAGAACAATGTCATATGACCCGCCGTCAGTGGCAGGGTATGTCCAATAAGTACGTGCCATAGCAGGGCATAGTATATGTAGATATACTGTAAGAGTAAGCATGTGTATGTGCATATAACGTCAATGACATGTTTAAGGTGGACCCTCTGTGCAAGTAATGGTTGAATTATGGGATACCATGTAAAACTGTGTAATGTATAGTACAGTAGATTGATACATCAGATATCTTACACAGGAGAACAGGCATGTGATGCATAACAAAGGTATCATATAGTGATGTGAGTACCATGTAATTAAGATATGTATAAACAGTTATGATTAAATAACTATGTACTCCACTCTGTGCATTTGCAAAGGACGCAAACATTACTCCCATACTAGAATAGCGGAAGAGATGTGGCAGACAAACATGAACATGATTGGCATGTACAATAACAGTAGACATATGGCCCATAGTCACGGGACATTGTAATAGCGTGACAGCCAATCTAACTGGAAGGGCTATACCAGTAACCATGCACAAAGGACATGTAATAGCTGCACAGGTTCATAGTGGTGTACCATGCAGTCTGGCAAGTCAATGTGTAACAACAACTACAGTGTGCACACCAGTGGCACCTCTCCAGGGTAGTGTCCTGTGAACAGAAGAGTCATGCATAACCTGCATCACTGCACAGTACAGCCACTGCAGTGATCCCTGGCGTACATGTGTCCACCATCCAGCAAGCGAGGTATCACATGAACACTGCTACTGACTGTCCATGCGTGATGTACATAAGAAACATGTCCCAAAGCATGGAGAGTGTCAGGTCTGGAAATGCAACCCCCAAGCGCATGCCACACAGTCGCGTGTGTGCACATATCCATGAGCATCATGGTCATAGTGGCTATTGTGTATATCGTGTATGAGGAGTATATCCATAAACATATTTGCAGACATGCATGGGCCCTGTCTGTGCAGCAGACGTCACCCCTGAGTATGTAGTCTGCAAATGTGTACAGATGTGGTGTCTGTACATAAGCCGCATATGTCACCAGGTATAGCTCAATAAACATCATGGTGTATTAATGTTGGGGTATGTAAAGCTGTTGTGTAAGGTACACCCTACACGGGGTG
This sequence comes from Protopterus annectens, assembly GCF_019279795.1. NCBI lineage: Eukaryota > Metazoa > Chordata > Ceratodontiformes > Protopteridae > Protopterus > Protopterus annectens. The sequence goes on along the minus strand of NC_056744.1, from coordinate 957,950,068 downwards.
TTGTACCCATAGATCTGTGTATACGTCTGGTGTTCAGAGGTACAATGGGTGCCCATGTACCAGCTACACACCCAGGACAGACACGTGTGAACATGTGGAAGGATATCCACAACACAGTGGCAATGTGGTAATCACAGGAGTGTGTGCGACATACATGTGTCTTACACACATGTACAATGCAACATGTATGTAGGGGAATAACACCTATGTAATAACCAGTGGGAGGATGGTGTACTGCAAAGGTGATGTACACACCAAGTGTCATGCAGGTAGAGGCCATGATGTTCATATCGGTATCTGTCACAGTGACCCTTATGGATGGGGTCTGTATCAGCTGGTGGAGCAAAAACAGCGCTGAGTATGCAGTGGTCTGTAAAGCTAGGCAGGGGAAGTCCCCTCAGTGGTAGCCTGTACCTCAGGGAAGCATATACTGAACATGTGGGCCCCATGACTGAGGACTGTGGTAAGCCAAGTGTAACTGGATTGCAGTATGTGATTTGGTATGCCACCCTCAGTGTGTGTCCCGTCCATTAGCCACATTGCATAACATCCGGAGACACATGTTGTGATGTGCAGGTGGATGTGTATGTAGTCAATACCAGAATGGAGAACGGTGCTGAATGGCAGCGAGAGGACAATGCAGGCTGTGTGGACACCCGTGTCATCATCAACAACTCTGGAGACTGTAGGAAAGGTGTTCAACAGGTGTAGGAGGCATGCTGTGGCCCCAACAAGACCAACCCAGCTGGCATCAAAGGACTGGGGCACAACAGAGACGCGACAAATGATGTCCATGATTATGTGCCCTATAGCAGTGCATAACAGACCAGTGAGGTGTGTAGGGCAATAGTCCCAGTCATGTAGTGTGGCGCCACCTGTGAGGAGTGTTACAGTCACTGGGTGCCAGTCAGGGGCCAGAAATTCTGGTACAAGGCTATTACTGAATATGGTGTCCCAGTGGGGAGAAATACTGTTCAGAGTTCTGTGGACATCACAGCCTGGGATATTGCAGGGTGACAAGGGGCCTGTGTCCTAGGACATATAGAGTGCAGGTCAGTACTTTGTAGGTGTGACTGCAGGTACACCGCAATGTACCTGCAAGGAATGTGGCCTTACAGGGAGTGAGAGGGTGTAATGTTATCAATGAAGCCATCAGACAGGATGTTGCCAACATCACCTGTTATTGTCATGTTCCAGAGTGACAGTTGTATGTGTGAGCAGATGTGGGTATTGCATACGACTACTGACATACCACCAAAATGCCCTGTGGTACATCTTGGAATGTGTCGCAGTAATGTGTATGTAGCTAGTTATGGTGTATGTGGTATGGGATCCTGTGGCCCTACTGAGGCTGACCAGTGAGTCACCCCACCCATGGGAATGTACACCACTGTGTAACAGCCCCCACCTGTTGTTGTAAAGTATGTTCGTGGGACTGCACCCCCAGAGTGTTGTCTGTATTCTGGTGTGTACCTGCATGGCTCTGTGTGGAATAGCATGAACCAGATTGTCATGTACATGCTATTGAAGTGCACTGGGGTATGTCTCAGCATTTGCATGTGCATTGCCCACCTGCACGTGTGTCATGACAAGAACTACCGCTGTCGTACGACATCTGTAGTTGGTGTTCTAGTACTCATCTACTGTGTATGCCATAAAGTGTGTGGTGCCGGTATGTGGCTAACAAGGGTGGGTAGCAGATGTTCGGATACCACCAATGAGGGGACAACCACAGGTGTCGAACAGCAGTCACATGTTGGTAGTGTCCATGTCAAGGATACTGTTGGTCTTGGAGGTGGTGTATGGGTCGAACCAGCTGAGCAGAGGTTATGACTCACGCACAGTGTACGCCTAATGTGTCAGTACATGTCCGGCTATCACAGTTAGGTGTGGGTTACTGTCAGTCTCACATTAGTAGCAGCAGTAGTTCCGGACACAGTCATATGCACGTGGAGCACCTGTGATGCATTGTGTGAAGTAACCAGCCAGGATGTGTGTACAACATAGTGGAATATGGGGACACCTCAGCTGTGGGTGTGCCAGTCCAGGTACGTGCCTGAGAGGTATGGTCTGTATATACCCAGTCAATGCAGGTGTGCTCTGCAGAGCCAAGAGGTAGGTCCCAGTCACTGCAGAGATATTGCAGTGGTGCAGTATCAGGTGTGCCTTGCCTACGTGCGTCACAGAGGATGATGTCAAGCATTGTGTGACATGACCACATGCTTCGCTAGCCTGTTCCCATTCTGGTGGTGACTGTTATTGGGCACTGTGCAAGACAGGCAGTATAAAAGCAGCAAGAGACCAACATGTGATCCATACTCCCAGGGCTGACAGGTGCAGGTCAACTGTGCCACAGCATCATGTTGTTTGGCCGTGTCTGTCAAAGTGGACGTATACTAGATGCCTGTGGAATGACAGCAGAAGCAGGGACAACTGTTGGGAGTGACATAGTCATTCGTAGTACAGTGGTAACAGGTCTGGATGAACACAAAATGCTTCCCAGGGCGTGGACCACACCAGCAGGGCGACAACACTGGTGGGCTATTGCATGTCCCTGCACACGTAGTCTGTGCCCTGAGTGACAATGTCTGTCACACAAACATGGAAGGGGAGTCACACCGTACCTGCTGACTTGTGGCATGTGTGCATAGGTTATGTTGCAGAACCAGTTATTGGACAGCAGGATGTAAGTGACTATCGCCTTGTGTAGCCTGCTAAGTGGAACAGCAGTGTGACTGCCGACAGTCACCTAAGACAGGTGTGTTGAGTATATTCTGACACCCTATTGGCTGTATGTGATGGGCACATGTGTCTGTGGGCTACAGGTTGGTATGGTTGTGTTTGGCGATGTGGGCTGTTGTTGGTGCCCACACAGAGTATGGAGGGGTACTGTAGAAGGTGTCTCCATATGTGTGGCCTGTGGTAGGGATCATGTGGAACCATGTGATGTGTGGGGTGCGTTGCCAATGTTGCACAACCCCACATGACTGTCAGGTGCAGTCAGGGTTGGTGACAGTATAACCCCCAGCAGGGCTGCATATGTGCATCCCCCGCAGGCTGTACTGTTGTATGTTGGGAGGTGTGCATTGACTGTGGACATGAGAATAGCTCTATTGCCACATGTACAACATAGTCATCATAGTGACAGGCAATAGCACTGGTACGTGCCAGTTGGACATGCCTGTATATAAGTGGTACGTGGCAGACGGACAGGCCATGGAAACCACATCTCATGAGGTATGTGAGTGATGTGTGTATGACAGCTGTTGTACAGTTATCAAGCTGGAAATGTATGGACAGACAGTGTACCTGTGAGGACTGGTGTGAAATGGGTGGTAAACTAAGCAGTAGCACATAACGTGCCAAGAAGCTCTGAAGATGTGCTGAGCATGCCCACACATTACAGATAGGGTGTTGTTTACTATCAACCCACATGTGTTGACAACAGTCATGATTGGTGGCACCGCATCAGAACACTGCCGGGTATGGTCTGCAGGTTCATGAACCATTATCAATGTAGATGTTAGCAGTACAGATGTACAAGACAGTACGGATGTTCAGCTACAGATGCCTGTGTATGTCACAGGAGTGTTCTACTAGTGGCCTGTTGACAGACTCACAACTACCAAAGGTGCTACAGTGACATGTGCATATCACACAGTGTCAGCTCCAGTAAACCAGGGTTAATGTGTTGTACCCCACCCACATTGTAGCCCATACCACACAGACAAATGTCAGCCATCTATGTATGTGAAGATGTGAATGGCCATGACCTATGGGCAATTGTTGTCACAGTTTTGTGAACAACATACAGAATGGGCTGTGTGTGTGATGTGTGTGATATATGTGCACATTCTGGTGGATGATATCATCAATGACACCAGTAGGGGAATACCCCCATACCCATTAGGAAACACCTAGGCTGTGGTCAACAGTATGGACACTCTGTTAGGGATGGTGTAGTGTAGTACACCTCCCTGAGCTGGAGACATCTCCCTGGCCCTTTAGGTAGTCATCCAAGGTACCCATGACATGACAGGGTGGTATCCATGTGCACGGAGATCATTGGACAGGCATACATAGCACCCGTGTGACCAATATTGGAATACACATCACCCTCCAGGGGTAGGGCCCATGCGTGGATGGCCAATACCAGCCTCCACAATACTCACCTCCAGTATGCAGCATGCTATCCACCTTGCATACAGACATATGCAACACTATGCTGTTAGACATGCTACATGTCCATAGCCTGATCTGAAAGACATACGTCATGGACAACCACCATCCTATGACTAGGATGGCCACATGCTGGACAGATCCTTGTGCCATACTCCCGCCATACCATGCAGCCCTGTCCACATAGCTGCACATATCACCCCTGCCATACGTGGTGTGATGGCTGTATGGTAGATGTAGTATCATCTATCTGGATCAGTAATGTGTCACTGATGCCCCCCGTGGTGGTGTAATGGGTGTCGGATACAGCTAGGAAGCCCAGCCTGTACATGCTTTAGCTGATAACCTTACCTGCAAACGACGTCCGACTAGCCACTGTCCCATGTCTATCACATGTGCAACACAGGTGATCCGTGGCAGGATGTTGAACAGCTGTGCATTGTAGATGTCTATGGAAAAACAGATGCATGTACAGGTTTCCATGTGTACTTGGTGCATTGTCACTGCCCAAGTCCAGTAAGGCTGTGTCCGTGTTGATATGTGACATATCCACAGCATCTAGGTCAACAGCATTACCATGAATACATCAGGCATGGGTAGATAGGTAAGAACACCAGTGCATGCAAACAGACATGTCCACATGGAGACTGATGTCACATGCAGTAGGAACACTAATGAGGTGACACACATATATGGGGATGATATCTAATGCATACTGGGTGTTATATGTGTGGGACACATACATGCCAGTCATGTTAGTGTCATGTTGATTTGCAAAGATAACTGTGCGAATGTACTAGAATGTATGTGCAGCAGTATCACTGTACATGTCTGTAAATGTGACCTGTCACCTTCATCATGTCTTACAGATAATGCCACGTACACGCCTACCAGCATATAGCCAACAGGAGGATGATGTTGTAATACCGTACCTCCATGAGAACTACGAGGCATTATTCAGCCACGTGCCACAGCATGCACAGCAGCGGGATGACCTGTGGCAGGATCTTCGCAGGAGGGTCAACGAAGTGGGCGGCCACAACTGCACCTACCAGCAGGTGCACGGACACCTCACAGACCTCATACATCATGCAAAACAGCATGCCACTACAATTGCCAGAGAACAAGGTGGTATGGGTGGTGGGCCACCAACCCAGCCTCCACTCACACACACGGAGGAGCTACTGGCCAGTCTGGGAACACCCTCGGAACAGCCCCCACAAACAGTAGCTGCCATCGTGGAGGTGGGTGTCTCCCAACCAATGAGCCTGGAATTGCCTGGTAAGTTAGTACTGTACTTATGGCCAGTATATCCCATGTATGTGCATGTGTCAGTGTACATCATGTAATGTAATAACATATGCAAGGTATGTGGACACACATGCTTTATGCTACCCTGTGTATGCACCATACCTCCGAACTGTACAGGTAATTGCAGGATGTCCAGATGTCCGAGTCATATTGTCGGTGTGTTCCCCATAATATCTGTCCCTTTCTGGCAAATAGCTGAGGAATGGAGTCATTAAATGATGACATACAGTTGTGTTTTCGACTGCACATTCTGTTGCAAACCCATGTGCATGCAAACCTATTGGTCTATCAAATATCCGGGTTAGTAAGAGCAATATGTCACAGTTGTCCCTATATGTCCCCCATCATAGTTGGCTTTGTCCACATTTATTGTTCTAAGAGGTTGAGAGGTATGGTATGCACACATGTGCTGACTATATGCAATTGTACAGGTGAATGTGTTAACCTGCACTGTGCACCCTGTGGCTGTCATACAGTCATGGATAGTGTTCATACTGCTGTGTCACCCTATACAGGTACCTCTGGCATGCCGCACAGACAAGAGTCCATTGCAGGTGAGTCTATCATCAGTATCAGGCATGTCAAAGCATAGATCTATTTGCCATGTGGCCAGTTAATACATAGATATACAGGTTGCATCACCCATCATCCACACAGGCCACCCATGTGCAATATATACAACTGAAATGATACACAGACATGAAACTACAGTATTTGTCACTACTACATGTGTGTCCAGCTGTGCATACAATGGTGGAGGTGTTCTACAATGGAGGCATATGTACTATACAGTGGAACAGAATGTGTGGTACACAAACCAGTACCGCACAGTGAGCTGTGATATGGGCAGACCACAGGCATCACCATTGTGTTATATGCCCCTGCAAAGGTTTCACACATGGTGATGTTCCATCCGACATGTCCGAGACACGTAGCGTTTTGGTTGCAATATTGTCACAATTCCCCATAACCCATAACCCACAAACACCTGTTGTCTGCATAGCCCTGTGGATGGTGACATAACCAACATCTATGGGTGTTTGTCATATGGGACAACACAGACACGTGTGATAGACGGCCATCACATACATGACCAACACATGTGCACACATGGCCATGGGGGATGGCCAGAGACACATAGCAATACAGAAGATGGGATGTGGATACACCCTGTCCCACTTTGTCCACACATGGTCCAAGTACAGCCATACTAGACTGATTGTAAAGGTGATGTGATACACTGCACATCATAACTGCTTGTGCACAGCTAGCGGAGGTGTCAGTGACATGTACCTCATAAGATGTGTTGAACATGCTGTCTGTGTCATAGCATGATGGTAGTCACCTTCACAGATTTCACTGACAGTAACACCAGGCCACAGATACAGTACTTCTCCCCCTTGCCGTAGGACATCACTGTTAGCTGTGCACCATGTGTGCATGGTACATCAATGTCATGTGTGAAATGGTGACGTGACAGGTCCGCTATGTGTGGACATGGTTGCCAGGCAGCTAACACTCTGTAGTCATCGTGCAGGGGTGTCATCTGTATGTCCTCCAGTGACCTGACACATGACACAGCATGGATGGGTGTGTATACACTTCAGCATCATAGGTCACAATCCACAGGTATGTCATGGGTATGCATGCAGTTCTGGATATGCAATGTGTACATAACATGCACTGTTTAGCAATATAGACGCCTCATGATGCCATGCAATGGCACAGTGTCTATACATCACACTGTACAGCAATGTAGACGGCCCAGTCCCCTACCATGCCCATGCACATTTGCTCAACATGCAGTTAATCTGTAGGGCATATGGACAACACTGCAATGTGATTCCCAGTATGATGCTGTACATGTGTCACGACACAATTGTGTCAGGCATGCATGCATGTTAATGAACATGTCAGCAGATTACATGTCAAGGTCACATCAGCCATGTGTACTGTTATCCTGTTCTGGTCCACATGGTGTATCATGGGGATGCATGCATACTACCATGATTGTGTGAATTGCATGGATAATGATATGACACCTGCCTGCTGTAGTGTGCATTCCAGGGGGTGTGCTTACAAACACTATTGATGTCTGAGCTGCATGCTGTCAGCTGTATCACAAGCATGCTGCATGCCATCTGTCATCTCACATGCATGGTGTGTCAGTGTGTGTGTGTCAGTGTGTGTCAGTGTGTGTGTGTGTGTGTGTGTGTGTGTGTGTGTGTGTGTGTGTGTGTGTGTGTGTGTGTGTGTGTGTGTGTGTGTGTGTGTGTGTGTGTGTGTCGGTGTGTGTGTTGGTGTGTGTGGGTGTGTGGGTGTGTGGGTGTGTGGGTGTGTGTCGGTGTGTCTATTGTAATGTAGAGTATTTCTTTGCATTCACAGGTGATGTAGGTGCGTTACCCTCCTGTGGTCCATCTGATAGTGTCCCCACAGAGGCTAGCAGTGATGAACATATGCACGAGGTACAGGCAGGGATGTCAGAGGCAGAATCTGTGCCAACGGTTGCCATCCCAGCTATGTCCCCCTCTTCCCCGCACACAGTTCAGCTGCCAACACATACCGCATCTACAGTGGCCATAGAGGAAGGACAGTCATCATTTGTTAGCTTTGAACAGGAACATGTGGTGGCTACAGAAGGTGTGTCTCCACACCATGGTGGCAGTATACTGACTGCAGATGTGCCACACAGGCATGTGGCTGGTGCTGCTTGTAGGAGGACCTCTGGCAGACATGCACCTGCAGGACATAGCGCAGCAGCTGGGATCACCAGATGCATGTTCCAGACTGTAATGGCGGCATAGGCACGTGCCGAACGGCAGAACAGAGAAGGGCAGAGGCTGCAGAGGGCTGCTATCAGTACCCTAAACAACAACATCCAGGCATTGGCAGGTGCTCAACAGCAGCTTGCTGATGTTCTGGACAGGCGATTGGGTGACATGGTCAGAATCCTTGACCGTGGCATGGCAATCCATGAGCGTGAGCTGTCTGTGCTGGAACATCTGGTAGGGGTGAGGCATAGGACATATGGATGTAGGCCAGCTACACCACCTAGTGTAGGTCAACGCGTGCGTGCCACCTCACATGGCAGCTCCCATAGTGCTGGTAGCAGTAGCAGTGCAGCTGGTGCTGTGATGTCCACACCAGGTCACAGCAGGCCACGTGGACGTGGCCCTGTATGTTCCTGGCGGGGACACGGTTCCAGTGGCCATGTGTCGTTGGACAGTAGCCATTCTGTACCTCTGCCTGGTAGTGCCCGTGCAATCCCTGGCAGGCACAGGACATGTGGCCATGTCCGGTCACAGTCAGCTGTACAACCTGGTCTGTACATTCTGGAGCTGTCCATAACACCCTTGTGTAGGCCTCACAAATGACTGAACTGTGTGCACACATACACGCACACAGTGAACACAACTGTACAGCTTCACAACACCCACATACATATGGAACAGACACGTCCGATGACATCATGTGTGCGGGTAAGGGCCAGTGATTTGAATGTGCAGTCTATGTCCCTGGCAAACAGTATCACCCTGTGCATATGATGAAGCCTGTGCCACATCCCTGTCATCCACACCATGGGTGCAGGGATATGCTCATATGGTCTGATGCACAGGGTGAACAGACTAGAGAGGTGTATCTAACATTACTTGTGTATGCATATTGCGGGATGTGTATGTTGCTTTGGTCATGTGTGAATACTGAGATGTGAGAGGTGTATCTCACATTACTTGTGTATGCATATTGAGGGATGTGTATGTTGCATTGGACGTGTGTGAATACTGAGAGATGTGTATGTGACATCAGTGGTGTACTGTCAACATGCACCAGTCATACCATGTAGTCCAGGTGCAGCATGCATTGTGATATGTTCACAGTATGTGTCTCGGTTACAACAGTAACAGCATGTTGGTAATGCCCTGGTTCCCTCCTATGGTGTACTGGCATGTGCCTACATGTAGCAGTGTTTGCAGTCCCACATGTGTAACTGTGGAGTACTCACAGGCACGTATGGCAATATCAACATGCTAAACGCAACCTCAACCCGACTGTTGGACAGTCGGACATGACACAGATGTCCGAACATGACACAGATGTCCACACATATACTGCATCTGAAGCATGTGGTCAGTTGAACAGGCTACAGCATACAGAGATGTGGCATACATACCAGGAAACATTACAGGTATGTTGACATGGTGCAGGGGTTGTAAACAGTGGTCAGGCCAATGATGACGTTAGAGGCCACCTGATAGCATGAGGCCACACTGTGTAGTAGTAATACCCTGTCACAGTACAGGTACGTGGCCACATTCACGGGGTCTACAGCACTATAACACACCTCATAGTGTTCATGTGTGGACCCGTGCCTATGTTGCCATCACCTTTGCAGTACTTTGCAACCACACGACATGGGACAGAGAAGGGACATGCACAGGTATCCAGTATGGCTGGGACCAATGGCATCAACAGGGTAGTAGATGGCATCACCATGAGGGGTTAGTGATCCTGTTTCCACAGTGTGGTAGCATACACCCTCACACCAAGCACCAAGCAGCCATACATACACAGACACACTGTGGGGACCAGCTATGTGTGTACGGATAGCCAATGTGTGTGATGCACCACACCTGCCGACCTCATGCTTTCCACACTGCTGTATGTACAGATCTGCACAAAGGTGTACAGGGATGTGTTACATCTGGGACGTAGTCCCCACCATATGTGGCATGTGTGGTCACACAAGCGGACACACATGACAGTGCTGGGAATGATACACCTGCCATAAGATGATCTGTTTGATAGACATGCAGCGGTACTGTCCGCAGTATGTGTACCAACGCTATGTCTGGCACTTGTGTGGCTATGTGCACATGGGTGGATGTCAGTGATACAGGTGTCACATGACATACAGTTGGCTACACCTGACCACTGCGTATGCGTTAAATCATCACCATCAAGTAACAGTGACATAGCGTACTGTTTGCTCATGGCATGGTAGGGTGGCATGTGACACAACTGTGAGCCATCCCTGGCACACATACATCTACACAGGTGGATCACCATGTTATGTACACAGATCTCTCCATACTGGATGTACAACCAACTGTACTGTCTGTATGTCACCATATACAGGTGTCAATGATGGTGCTGCATTGTGACTGCATGTTGTAGTTTGGCACAACTGTGGTACGGACATCGGCCACTGCACATGCATGGATGCTGGATGCACAGTACAGATTGTACATGTTTGTTGGTCCTACATGTGTCTCCTGTAGCCATGTTTGTATGCATTGCTATTGGTGGACATGTGTGTTGACATACATGACACATGGACTGTGGTATAATATCATGGGTGTCATGGGTGACTACTATAGGGGAATGTGTCCTTCGACATTGCTACCTCATGTACTGTGAGCATTCAACAGACATGGACCCACCTTCCATTTGCGTGCGTATGATTGCTTAGGCCACTGTTCTGCACGGGGGACAGCAAAGGCTTAGCTATGTACATATGTGTTGTGTGTGGTCCATGCACACATCCACTACAATCACATGTTTGACATATCCAAACATGCGTGTTCATTGGTGTACAGCAACACTCATGTGTCACAGCTGTGTACCACCCGGGGCCCCTGGTATGTCTTGAGCTGACCTGGACATGTATAGTGGTATACATGCAATGCATAACACCTGTTGGAACCCTCTCAGTACATGTGTACCCTGCACAGTTGCTGTAGACCTCTGTATAGTCCACTGGTCATGTGTCACATTGTGTTGTGGTAATGTATGGCTGTGTACTGCTGCAGCAACTACATGGTGATGTGTCGGGTGCTACAGTGCAGGCTGCAGTGTGTAAATCTGTGATCTGCACCTGTGACAGCTGTGATGGCAGCTGAGCGTGTGCTGGTAACTGCATGTGTGTGACCGCTCTGTGCGTGGGGACAGTTATGCCTTACTGTGCCCTTCCATGTCTGGACTCCGTCTGCATGCAAGATGGCCCTTTGCAAATGCTACATGTGTGAGCATGCCCAGTACGCTGTTGTGTAGATGGACACACATGACAGTCCCAACTGAGCCCTTGCGAGTTGAGACTCTGTCCACATGCAAGACAGCCCTTTGCAAATGCTAAGTGTGTGAGCATGCCCAGTACGCTGTTGTGTAGATGGACACACATGACAGTCCCAACTGAGCCCTTGCGAGTTGAGACTCCGTCCGCATGCAAGAGGCCCTTTGCAAATGCTAAGTGTGTGAGCATGAGCAGTACGCTGTTGTGTAGATGGGCACACATGACAGTCCCAACTGAGCCCTTGCGAGTTGAGACTCCATCCGCATGCAAGATGGCCCTTTGCAAATGCTAAGTGTGTGAGCATGCTCAGTACGCTGTTGTGTAGATCGACACACATGATAGTCCCAACTGAGCCCTTGCAAGTTGTGACTCCGTCCGCATGCAAGACGGCCCTTTGCAAGTGCTAAGTGTGTGAGCATGCCCAGTAAGCTGTTGTGTAGATGGACACACATGACAGTCCCAACTGAGCCCTTGCGAGTTGTGACTCCGTCCGCATGCAAGACGGCCCTTTGCAAATGCTAAGTGTGTGAGCATGCCCAGTACACCGTTGTGTAGATCAACACACAGTACAGTCCCAACGGACATGTATTTCTAAGCGTGTGGCCATGCCCAGTGACACCTTGTGTCGGTGATGTCTTTCTGTGCATGGTCGTTGACATCCTGTATAGCCATGGTGGTCATCCAGCCAACAGATGTCCATTTTCAATGTCACGATGGATGCCTACGGAGTACACACTGGTCGACTATCTTGAAGGGTGTACTGTCTGTGGGACATCACGTGACTATGTCATGTTGTTGTGGTGCACCGTACATCTTATGTTGCCATGAACACACCACTGCTGTGTGTTTGTCTACGTGTACCGTGGGACAGTAATATGTCTGTATGCCTTCAGACTGATCAGTCTCTATACAATTCCTGTTGGCGTCCTTGTCAGTGTGGATGATGACACATGCCTAGATGTCTGCCTCTGGGACTGCTGTGCTTAGTAATGTCGGTAGCACGTTTTGTAAATGCATCATGCTGTAGTGTGTTAGGGTAGTTAGGTGTATGTTCGACTCCCAGCCCTGCTATTGTGTGTGTGTGTGTGTGTGTGTGTGTGTGTGTGTGTGTGTGTGTGTGTGTGTGTGTGTGTGTGTGTGTGTGTGTGTGTGTGTGTGTGTGTTTGCGCACATGCTCCCGTCCGCCTGGGGACTCAGTCTTGCTTTTAGACGCCGCACACCACAGCAGTTTCCTACCGACGTCTTTGCCTTTGCAGATGATGACACACACCTAGATGTCTGCCTCTGGGACTGCTGTGCTTAGTAATGTTGGTAGCGCGCTCTGTAAATGCGTTATGCTGTAGTGTGTTAGGATAGTTAGGTGTATGTTCAACTCCCAGCCCTGCCAAGTGTGTGTGTGTGTGTGTGTGTGTGTGTGTGTGTGTGTGTGTGTGTGTGTGTGTGTGTGTGTGTGTGTGTGTATGTTTGCACTCATGCTCCTATCTGCCTGAGGACTCAGTCTTGCTTTTAGACGCCGCACACCACAGCAGTTTCCTACCGATGTCTTTGCCTTTGCGGATGATGACACACACCTAGATGTCTGCCTCTGGGACTGCTGTGCTTAGTAATGTCGGTAGCGCGTTCTGTAAATGCGTCATGCTGTAGTGTGTTAGGGTAGTTGGGTGTATGTTTGAATCCCAGCCCTGCCAAGTGTGTGTGTGTTTGCGCGCATGCTCCCATCCGCCTGGGGACTCAGACTTGCTTTTTGACGCTAAACATCACAGCAGTTTCCTACCAATGTCTTTGCCTATGCGGATGATGACACACACCTAGATGTCTGCCTCTGGGACTGCTGTGCTTAGTAATGTCAGTAGTGCGTTCTGTAAATGCGTCATGCTGTAGTGTGTTAGGGTAGTTAGATGTATGTTCGACTCCCAGCCATGCCAAGTGTGTGTGTGTGTGTGTGTGTGTTTCCAGCTGCATGACAACAGTACATTGCTTTTACAGTATTCACTCTCCATAACATCCGTGCGGCGTCTTTGCCTTTGATGCTGCTGTCTGCAGGCTAGACGTGTGCCTGTGTGAATCATGTGATCCACTGATCATGGTAGCGTGTTTTGTAACTGCGTAATGCTGTCGTGTGGTACAGTGCTTACGTTTATGTTCTGCTCCCAACCCTGCCACGTGTGTGTGTGTGTGTGTGTGTGTGTGTGTATATGTATCTATCTACATATATATATATATATCTATATATATCTATATATATATATATATATATATATATATATATATATATATATATATATATATATTGTATACAGATATGTATGTTGGGATTATCACTCTTGACTGTGCTGCATTGTCTGTACGTGAGCACCTTGGATGTATGTACATCTGCTATGGCTCTGTGATAGTGCACATACTGTGTACTGTAGTGATCGTGGGTTATACATGTGTAGTGACCGGTTATTGTGTTGCTGGGTATTACACGGACATTGGAAACAATGTTAGTGTACCACCTTTGACTGGTCGTATGCAGATCTCGGCAACAGTCAGCAGTAGTTATTACATTGGAGTGTGAGTATGACTCATATCCATCTGTAGTAACTGTCAATTCTATGCACCCCAGGTTAACATTACAGACACACGTTTATCCACAGGTTGTGGTACAGATCCCAGGACTGTATGTGTAGACATTGACAGGTGCAGGACTGGGTTGTGTTGGATGCATGGAGGGGTGTCCATGGCCAGTAATGGGATCTCTACAGCCTGGCAGGTACGGTCTGTGATTGTCCCACAACCTCCTGTATATGGCTGACACATGCTGTACCTGTGTATATGCAGACACACACACTTACCACAAACAGCTACGGCTATCACATACACACACCCATTGCACCACCGTTGGGCCATGCAATAACCGTTGTCCCTCACACACACACACACCTATGTGTACATTGGATGGCTCCATGACAGCTCTGGACATGTTAACACCACACCCTGTGCATATAATGTCACCTGTGCCACCACCTGTGATGTGTAACATTGATGCAGGATCTGACTAACCTGGTGCTGCTGCACACGGTGGCTTTATTCCACTGTATTGATGTTAGCATGCTGTTAACACACAGTGTGTTACTTCCAGGTGTACTTCAGCAGGCATGATGCATTGCAGCTATGACCATCACTGTAGCATAGTTTACAGCACTGTTATTTCTGATGATATAGTCTTCATCCATGTGCCATTTCACTGATGTGTGTAGTATTGGCAGCATGTGTGTCTGTGTGTGCAGTACGTGTGTGATGTGTAGTACACATGTATACATGCTTACAAATGCATACATGACATTACACGGGCTTCACCATTCGTACACTAGCTTACTCGTTCTTCCACACGTGCACACGGGCTAACACGTGCGCACACATGCTTACTTGGGTTTACTGGTGCGCACAGGCACAGACACAGGTTTGCAGGTCACATCGGTGGTATCCATGGCATACGCCGTCAGTCTCCTGACATTCCCTAGGATAGCTCATGACACGCCTCTTCCACTGAGTACTGACAGCACACATGTGACACTGCTCCGGTGAGGTTACAGTGTTTTGTACATACACACTCCTGTTGTCACCTATCTTCTACTCTAATAGTCCCCTTAACCTACACTACACTGTAGAGGCTTGGCCCATATGGCATGACATGTTGTGATTCACTATCCTCAGCCTCAATTGCCTCACATTGCCTACAAATGCTTCGTTACATCTCTGACAGAGCGCTTCCACACATAGGTACCAGTACGCAGTAACCATGTTGTCTCCAGCTTGCCATTCATCTGCATGGCATACAAACATCTAACTAAACCTACATTTTGTATGTATATTATCCATATGTCTTGTTTTGAAGTGCAGCGCGTTCTCGTGGCGCTGCACTATGCTTCCACACCAGGGATCGGGGGAGGACATCTACTGGTTCATTGATATCCAATGGACAAAGCTGCCACTGGCCTTGGACTTAGACATTGGCATGCCTCTTCGACTGTATTCATACTGTACTTGCAGCTGTCATTGCTCCGTTTAGCAACGTGCAAAACGTTAGTCGCATAACATCTGGGTACATTTCTGCACATAACTCTGCTCTTGCACAGACAGCTTACTGTTTCATGTATCACGTAACATCATTTGCATAGCTTACACATACAAATGGGGTATGTTGCAAATCCCAACATTGTCCATGCAATGTTAGTGTTACGGGCAGTCTTGCACGCCCCTGTGGGTGTTTGCTGAATAGCCTGGCAGTCATCTTTCCTTGCTGTACTCTCACTCAATCCGTACACGCCAGAGGCTTCGTGTATCATGGCCTAGGCTTTGCTGTGTGCTATGTCTATTTGTGGTGTATGCATGGCTGTGGGTATGTCCCACTGTCATCATTGGTAAAGGTGACACCCTATAGGTACTTCCTGTAGACTGCTGTGTCATTTGACATGTCAGCACATACCTGCGGATGAACTTCCTACTGCAGCACTTTTCATACCTTCTGAGTTATCTTGCGGTCGATAATGCTGTTTCCTCAGACATGTATCTGTTTCTGATCATACCTATCAACCTCCTAGTGCAAAACATCTGTACAAAGCCTAACATTATGGGGAGACAGATAGGGGCATATTCTACATATTGCTCTTACAAACATAGATAGTTGATAGTATTATAGGTGTTGCATTAGTATGACCTTTCTGAGGGATTTGGGGTCTTAAACACATATGTTTATCATTATTTAATGATGTCAGTTCTCAGGTATTTGGCAAACAGGTACAGATTGTGAGAGGAACACACCACACATATGAGGCATACATCTACACATTCGTACAGTTACGCCAATACACACAATACATGGTGCAATCATAGGCCAGTTACCATTACATTCCTATTGCAGGACACACCCACCCACTGGGTTATATTCCTCACACAGGCCAACAGGTGCTTATCCACACTACTTATTCCATCATGTACCTTATGTGTGCGGTATTTGCGCTTTCCATCAGTGGCAGAGCTCACGTACGAGTATGGGGGACTGGACACTGTATCGGTGACACTGCATGACACCCTGAGGGACACATGTCGTTTGAGTCTATTAACCTTCCACATTGACTTTCACAGGCCATACGTTGTAATTCACATTTGTGGACAAACATGCTTGCTTATGACTTGTACATGTTTTGTCATTTGTCCTGACGTCTTTCTTCTCACCTATTCACCTAGTATCACTAGTTCTGTACATTTCATTAGGACGGGTTACCTTCATACCTCTCACCTGTACACATTATGGGTATATGCTCTGAGGTTTGACCTATGATTCTGTTACATTTGTCATGATAATGTGCCTTTCTGGTAGATTGCTGGCAAGCCCGCGGTTAGGTAATCATGACTGACATTTCTATTTCATGATTACTAACTCTCATAACATTCATATTCCCAACTACGCAATTATTCTATCAACGGTCTGACTTTGTCTGAGGTATATTTAATATAGTCCTTATTTGTCTGTCGTGTACTATGCCTTAGTCCAGCTGTCTTATTCTGACATTCTGGCAGGTATGGTTACCATCTTGGTCGTATGCATATCCATCCATGATAATCACCTACATGACACTGATATAGGTCCCTACGTCTTCCCCCAGTGGTTTACACAATATCCAGTGAATGGGTTGCACCTTTTTGGTGAATATAGGCGTGTGCTATACCCACATAGGTATATTGATCACTCCCATGGGGCATACCTAATAGATCTGTGCCAACCAACACCTTGGCCCAATTCTGCATACCCATGATTCCCATACCTGACACACCTCCACAGTACCCATTAGACATGTTTAATGTGAGTGATAATAAAGTGTGAGGACACTTCTGAGCACTCCCCACTCTGCGGATATCAGCTCGTATGTCATACATTCAATCGACCCATGTGTTATACCCTTGCACCTGCTACTGTTGCATATACAGCTATATCATAGTTGCAGCTGTGACATCTTTCACATCAATGACGGTTCGCACTTCATACAGGATCAATTTTTGGGGTCCTGCAAAGGACACCTATAGTCATGTTTAACATGTAGAACTTGCAGGCCCTGTCACACTGGTACTTTCCGGGCAATGGTTTGGAAACCATCAGTGTATTCTCCTTTCATGCATGTCTGTCTGTCTATCCATATTAGCTATACCATGACCTATTTATGTACATGTGTTATATGTACAGGGACATATGTTTGTTGTGTATATATCTATTCATGTATCGTGTGTGTATAGATATATATATCTGTACATATATACATATGTCTGTACATTCCTCATCTCGTAATTTGCTTTGGATTATGTCTGTGGATATATGTGTATATATATCTCCATATCATACCTTTCAACTGTACAGATTTCCGCTGCATGTACAGCTGTTTGCCTCTTATCTTTGATCCGTTTTTCATAACCTTGTGTCTATCTGGCAAGTTAGTGGCATATCATTAAAGACTGACGTTGGTAAATAATGACAAACATTTCAGGTTTCGACTTCATACCCTTCAGAGAATCCATGCTAGTGACACACCTGTTATTCTATCCACTTTCTATGTTTGTTAGGCAATATCTGGGGATTGTCCCTATTTGTACCAGTAGTTGTCATGGCTATGTCCGGTTTCATACTTTACGGGGTTAACAGGTATGAGCCATGTACATAGAATATGGGAAAACACCATTCATTTTCTATTCTGTGAGTGGATTACACACGCGCAGGCACACTTGCATATCCTTATTGTGGGTTACATATGTTTCATAGATAATTGTGCTTCCGTGAACTTTCATAATTCTGACCATAACGGTTACATATCTGTATTCCAGTTTACGGACTACTGCGAAACACACTTTCACCTTTACATATTTAAATGTGTGTACAGCATGAATGCTTTCATTACACTTTCAAGTTATATGTGCAGTGGTCGTAGGTCAACCGGGACTGCATTCACGTTGGCCGGATACCGGAACCGCTATTCTATTGGTGTTCTCCCTCATTGATATGCATACCCATAGTACTTAGCTACATCAACATATGCCTCACTGCTTCATCTACGACACAGGCATCCATTCTCCTGCTGGGAAAAAGGCGGTACTACATATTACACATTCCCTATTGCCTACTGCTGTGGACTCCGGCTGCATTGTTAATCACGCCGAGGATATGCAGAACACCAAGTTATATAGTCCAGCCACATACAGGTCTTTGATTGTCAGGGTGTTCATGTAGTGATCTGGGTTTAGGCTTGTCCACCTGATGCACGGAACTTCCCTGGCCGAGGTCAAATGTCAGACGAAGCATATGGACAGGGATTATCTCCCTATTTTTAAGTTTTACCTATGTTTCTAGACACAAGTGTTTGGGCACCTGTCAGCAGCTTATTCTGTTGGCATTACATATGATGGGTGGGGTTGTTACAGTCCTTGCTCCACAGTGAGGGGTGTTCCCATTCACATTTGACTATTACCTGTATACAGTCATACAGGGATTATTAATTTTGGACATGAAGTGACTACAGGTATGCAGTTGTACATTACACAAGTGTGAAGGGCTGGTCCTGTAAATATGTACGGACCATACATCTCAACCTCTTAGAGCACCGAACCTGTGCAAAACCTGCACAATGGGGGGACAATTAGGGACACATTTTAACGATTGCTCATACAAGCTTAGAACGTTGATAGAATGCTAGGTTTTGCTTTAGCATGACTTTTCTGCAGGTTGTGGAGTCTTATACTCAGGATATTTCTCATTATCTAGTGACGTCAATGCTCAGCTATTTACCACACTGGTGCAGATTGTCGGAGGCACACCCCAACACTATGGGGCGAACCTGTGGTCATTCTTAGGGTTGCCACCTTTTCAACTGCCCAAAGTGGGACATGTTCTGTAGAGATGTCAGATTTTCCAGGACAAAACATACCTACAGCCGTGCATAGTACAGAACTTTAACCTTTTTTGTACATATAATAGCTTATTCTAGTAACATTTGAATTGCTTATGCTACTTCACATAACATATTGAGGATTCATATATAAAATAACTGTTTTATGCGACTATTAAAGTAAATTAGGAAATAACATTGTCCTAAACTCTCAGGACATTTGCTATGTCTTGATTTTTTTCACAGGACACAACTGCCTACAGAGGGACTGTTACTCGCAAAATGGGACAGGTGGTGACCCTAGTCATTCTGCGAATATCCGGACAGTTGAGTGGTATGGCACGGACATCTGTAATACGCTGCTGTGTTCTGGCACAGCAGTAGCTCAGCATTAAAGACTGCAGTCAGAACGTGCTGACAGACAGTTGGGTTTCAGACTTCATACTCCAGACATTAATGCCAATGTGCAAACTGTTATTCTATCAAATTCTATGTTTCTAAGAGATATGTTTACAGATTGTCCCTGATTTTGGACCTTTGTCTCACTTATATTCATGGCTCTGTCCAGATATCTTGCTCACACAGGTTGACAGGTATGGTCAGTCACGACTGCACACAGTCAGTGTCCCTCACACTTGATCAGGGTTGACCTGTTTACGTAGTGTCTTCCTCACCCTCATGCCGTTTTCCACTTTGCAAATGTGTGCATTATATTCTCCCTCTTATTCGTGTCTGGACATGTGCGTCACGGGAAGGTATTTTATCCTGGGTGGTAAGTTATGCATGCCCACTTAGGGCTAGACAGTGTCATGGACCTCCACTGCACATTCTGACTTGTGTCCAGATATCTACTGGATTGGACATCATGTCGTCATACTCATTCTACTATTTACACAAGTTGGTCATCCCATGAGGGATATCCCAAAAATTGGACAAGACCAAAACAAGTTAGATAACGAAGATTTTTGTGGCTTCACAAAAACGTGCAGGGGGTTTTACTTGCAGGGGATACATGGTTTGCAATCCTGACACTGCCTAGGGTGACAATACCTACTACATATGCATAGGGGTCACTGTGTGTAGCTGTTTCTGCAACAAACCAGTGGACCAAGTACGGCTGGATTTGGTAGATGTTCTGGTATGGTGGCAAGTTGTGTGTTGTGGAGGGTATGCTTGGTAGGCTATTATGCATCCAGGTGTTGCGTTTGTTATGGCCAGTTCCATCAGGACCCATCTGTGGGTATGTGACGGTGCAGTATCTATACATTTGTCTCGCATATTTCCATATTCATATGTTTGTGGGATTGTGTTCTACACTATGGCCTGTCTGCTTGTCTTGCAGCTGTTTCTACATGAGGTTGTGTTTCTTTCCACTTCACCCGCTGCCCCCTCATACACCTCCGGTTCACTTTTTCTGCATACGACACAAGTATCGCCTTTGAGGAATTTACCATTAAACACACACCCCTCACACACGAATTACTCACACCCCATCAAGCACTACTTTGGTTGTTGGCCCATGACACGGCCAGAGTTACACATTGACTACCCTACATGTGTCGGGTACCTTTAAGGTTGTGTGGACTACCCTGCCATGTTTGCTTTCCACATGCTATACCTCACGCACATAGGTACACGCCCTTACTTCACTTTCATTATCTGGTTGGTGTATCCGGGTACTACCTGTTCAACTGTGTCACATACACGTTTGGATTATACATCTGCCTTCCGGATTTTCCTAGCCTGTTCTACTCATTGGTAGAATGGCACCTTTTCCTATGTCCAAGCTATTCCTTACACATGTCCGACTGTTGTGGACATTGCCTCCCCACAGTTGACTGTTGTGTTTCCACCTTTTCAATTGGCCACAGTGTGACATAGGGTTACCACCTGTCTCACTTTGCGAGGGACAGTCCCTCTTTGGGCAGTTGTGTCCTGACATGTAATTGTAAACATGGCAAATGTCCTGAGAGTTTAGGACAAACATATTTCTTATATTTTATGTGATAGTTGCATTAAACAGTTAATTCTGTATCTCAAATACCTGACTGTTATGAGAAACAGAATAAGCAACTAAAATGCTACAGGAATACGCTTTTCTGTAGGCAAAACAGTTATGTTCTGTCCTTTGTACTGGCCGTGGGTATGTGTTGGCCTGTACAATCAGATGTCTGTACCAAACATGTCCCACTTTGGCCATTTGTAAAGGTGGCAACCCTACTGTGACAGTTGTGGTGAACACAGCATATTTTACAGGCCGACACATACCCACGGTCAGTTCGGCAGATAGAACTTACAATTCTTGCCTATATCTAAGCTTATTCTCGTAGCATTTCGGTATCTTATTCTGTTTGTTCTGACATTTATGTAATATACGTCCAGTGAAATATGTTTAATGCAATTATTGCATGACATCTACGGAGGAATTATGTCCTATATTCTCTGGACATTTGCCAGTTTTACATGTTTGTGTCAGGACACATCTGCCCACAGAGGGACTGTCGCTCGCAAAGTGGGACAGGTGGTAATCTTGGTCGACGGTACGGATCATACTGTTCCTTTCGGCCTACATGTGTCCGTGTTGTTATGGCTAGTTTATATGCTCCTTCTGTTTCGTTTACATGCATATGCTATTTCCTATCGTATTTGGTATGTGAAATACGGACATACCTTTTGTATGTGACTATTACATGGCTTGTGGAATATGATTCAGACATACGGTTACTACCTATATCTACATTTCTCCTCGTGTATTTTGTTATGGACACATCTGCACAGCTATGTTCCCTCCCTCACATTATGGGTCGGCTGGTGACCCTCTCTGTTGGACTGGACGTACCTACTGGTGGCGCGCTAACATCTGATACGTTTCACCTCCACATGGTATAGCTATCAACACTACGTTGGACTACAGCCACGCGGTTTTCATGTCATTTGTTCATGAGTAGGGACCCGTTATTCCCTACCATGCATTTGTGTTTGATTCTTCATTTTCTGTTTGCAGGGACTATGCTTTGCATACGTTTCAGTCTCCACGGACACTGATAGGTACGATTACTATTGCTGGTGGAATATAATATTCAGCAGTTTAGGTTGCTCCTCGAAAGACGACATTGACATGCCTCCCTGCGCAACTCGCCCTTGCACTCACGCACGTTTCCTATGCATGTGGCTGTGGTGGCTGCGCGCCTTCATTAATATGCATATGGCATGACTACTCCATATCTATGCCACACGGCCAGCGTAAGCCTTACGCCGGACTTGCGCCGAGCTTCATGAATCCGGGGGATTGTCTTTATTTTTGGGCCTGTGTCCCACTTCTATGTATGGCTTTGTCCAGATTTCTCAGCCAGAGACATTTCAAACTGTGACCTACTTGTTGCATCCCACTCCTCATTGTAGTGGCTCTGGATGTGTCTAAGTAAGGCAAGGAGCAGTTATGCAGTGTAAGTGTGCAGAGTACTCCCCCATCCAAGGTAGACCACAAGTACGACTGTGGCTTTTCATCTGTCCTTGATTTTGCAGAATGTTCTGGTTTTCTGTCATATTTATATACTGTTGATTTATGCTTCTTATTATTCAGAAAATGAATGCTGTTGCTGTGCTCTGTTGCTCTGTATTAAAGTAGCAATGTTTTATTGACCATCAGGTAAGCTTGTCAGAGATTGTAAGATGCAAGTAAGCTTTAATAAGCATACTGTTAAAGAATTACCAACATTGAAAGCCTTTTCACTGTTACCATGCAGAGAATATTTACATAACTAGATAACATATAAGCCTTAGGTATTGAAATGCATATGACAGTATTTGAAATAAAGGACAGGATTACAGTATTTTCAGAAGCTCATTACATTTGTTGGAGACTTGCAGTTATCTTTGCAGGCTTTACCCGTAAACTAAATAGAATGCCAGTCTATCATGTGTGGTCCATAACTTGTGCAGTAATCCTTTAAGCAATTTATCTTGAGCTTGTTTCTTGTTCGCTGTTCATTTTTTACTTTAATCATGTGTTCCCCATGAAATAAGTACATAGTTGTTGTCAGGCAGCAGGTCTTTTTTGGAAAAGAAACATTTTTACAAGTGGGGGTATCACAGAGATTGCTACATTCAGCATGTTACTTGGTAATTTTATAAAGCTGAATATAAATTATAATTAGAACTGCAGTGCAAGGAGACGTGGTTTGAGCTGTGCTGCTTGTTTTTTTTATACTTGATTTTGACTGGCATTCCAGTAATGTTTTTAAAAAGCAACTTATTTTTTCATGCTTCACAACCTTTGTGTTTCCATTTAGATATTAAGTTGTCATGTAGCCAATGCATTGAAATATTTTTTTCTTCTACACTTTATTTTGTCTTGATTGGACTCTCGTAATGATGGTTTGGCACCCAGGGCAGCGTATTTAATTAAAGTTCCAGTTGTTGTGGTTTTTAACATAGATCCACCCCTTTCTGGTTGGCCACACCCCTTCCAATTGGCCCCACCCATTCAGCTGTCTCCTGCAGCCCCCCTTTAATTTGAAGTCATCAGCCGCCACTGTTTCTAGTTTGTTTGATGTGGAGCTGAAAGGTGACATGTTGCCTTAGTGTCACACCCATGTAATTGAAGGAATAGATGGTTTTAAGGGAATTCTGACAATACTGTAGAATAAACCAATCTGCATGGATGGTATTTTGTGTTGGCATCCAAAGAACATGGGTTTGATTTTGAAGGAGTTAAGGATTCGCTTTCTGGTAATTGTTAAAAGAGCTTAGATTCAGGACTTTATAGCAGCATGTGGAGGGACAGATCTATAAACATATTTCCTCCATAAAGTAAAACTGGAAGTTTGGGTTGCCTGCAGAGAGCCTATTAATGCAGATGGAGAAAAGCAAAGTGGAAAAGACTGAACCTTGGGGTACACCTTCAATTAAGACAGCAGCATGAGATGTGATGGATCCCATTTCCACAGAAAGTAATGATTACATGCCAAATTGTGGAACTATTTGAATGCTTTAAGAATTATTCCTTGGGCTAGGAGGGACATAAGATGCAGGTGGTGATGAACATGGTCAATGGCTTTTGAGACCAAGAAATATGGAGACTGTGAGCTGACCTCTATCCATTCTTAGAATGTTAAAATATCTGTTATAACCTAGAAGGCTGATATTGTGCTATGTCCTGACCCTAAACCTTGCTGAAAAGCCTATTTTGAAATGCAGTCTTTTTCCAGAGTATGCAATTGTTAAATCAGAATCACTCTTGTTGACAATGAAGAAAGTAGATGACATTTTGTTAAGTATGAGACCCTTTCTCCAATGTCAATAGAGTGGGGAGAACCAGTAAAGATAAAAGTGGATAAAAGGGACAGGTTGGCCTGTAGTTTAACAGATTGCAGAATGAGTGCACATTAATGCCTTTTGTTGCCATCAATTATCAACTTTTTGTGTGTAATTCGATCATCTTATCTAAATAATGCAAGTGTTTAAAAGTTAGTTGATACTGTATCTAAAAATTCTTCTTAGGAGGCTTCTAATGAATCAGGTTTTCATATAATCTGTCAAAATTTCCAAGTGATAGCATTTTAAATATAAACCATCCACAAAATCTCAGACAAGTGACTGTCATTCCTCTCTTCCATTCTAGACCATGTAGGTATAGATGCTACTAGAGACAGCAGAATACTGCTACTTATACTGAGAATCCTACATTTGAAACTGCATAAGTTGTAGTAAAATAAAGTACATTTTTCTAATTTTATAAAATTTAAAACTCTGAATAAGTTGTTTCTTATTCTGAATTATCAGAGTGACATTACTTATCAAACTGCTTATTTTATTGGTGATTTTTCTTTAGATTATGAGGAAGATATGATAGTATGATGACTAGGGTCACTTCATGTCTGTGTGGAGTTCCTCCTAGGACCATGCTGGGTGGGATCTATGCATCTGTGTATCCAGGATCCAAGATGGAAGAGCAGTGCAACAAAGTTGCTTTGTGTGAGATCCAGGGTCTATTACATAGGGGAAGGGGAAACTAGAAGTGGAGTGGGATATGTCATGAGAGTCTTTTGAAGTCAGTGAGGGGTGCCATCAGAATTAGTGACAGACTCATGCCAGTCAGACTCCAGTATTCATAATATCAGCCAATGCCCTACAGCAGGAGTGTGCTGGAAAGAAAAACAGGGCTATCAGGCAGCTGTTGCAGGACTAATTAGATTAAAGAGATAAAATAAGTTGGTATTGATAATGGGGGATCTGAATGCTCATATGTGGATAGACAGAATATGATATGAGGACTGAAGAAGGAGAGTCCATTCTAAATGTCTGTCTGGCAAATGTCCTCTGCATTGTTTGCCATGAGAGACAGTCACAAGATCAGTTATAAGAGTGATCAAAATGCAGCCCAGGTAGACCTTCTTCTACTAAGGAAAGGGCTTTTGAGTAAAATGAGTGATTACAGAGTCATCTCCAGAGAAACTTCCAGCCCCAGCATAGCTCACTGGTAATCAAATTAGCTGCAAGCAATGTCAGAGAAATCTCTAAGGTTAACAGGGACTAGGGTGAAGATCTGGAAATCAACTGGATTGAAAGCAAAGGAGTTAAATGAAATATTCAATGTCTTAGCATTTCAGGAAGAAGAATTAGGTTGAGCTGAAGAAGAATGGCAGTTTCTGAAAACAGCATGTGTGAAGATTGTAAAACAGATATGTGGCTAAGCCTAGCAAGAGAATAAGCTAAATAAATATAGCTGCTGGTGGAATACAGAAGTCTGGGAAGTGGTCAAAAGAAATAAGTTTTGCAGGAATAAGTGGGAGATAACATGTCCTAGAAGAAGAAGGCAGTTTAAGAAAGTCCCGACTGACTAGCAAAGAAACTAAGAGAACAGTCACAATGGCAAAGGTTAAGGTGTCAGGGAATCTCTATCAACTTTTGGAAAGTGATTCAGCAGATACCACAAATAAGCTCTATCAGGCTGCAAGGCAATGGCAGAATGAAAAATGTTAGATGACAGAAGAAGATGAAAGAAGATGAGGGATGATGAACATGCAATAACGATGAGGAAGATGATGGTGATGATGATGGCAATGAGGTAGGCTATTAGATGCAATGAAGATATCAATAATGATGTGGTGAAGATGATGCCCTTGAAGATGTGATGAAGATATGATTTAGATTACAATTATAATGAAGATGATGATGAAGATGCAGAAAGATGGTGGAAATTCATTTTTTTTTCTCGAATTTTTTTTTATTTTTCAAATACATTTAAATGAATTCCATAGTATTTATACATAACAGGCAGGATTTACGAAGGCTTGCATGGAGTGTAAGAGACGTGTAACACTCCATGCAAGCCTCACAATCCAGGAACAGCCCTAAACTCCGTGTAAGAGACCAGCTAAAACGTCTCTTACACGGACTGGGTGTGGACATGCGAAATACCTCACTTGCAGCCGAAAGGTATGCAAATGAGGTATATTAGCGATCCACGAAGCAGAAACCAGTCGGTGTAAGAGACGTTTTAACTGCAGAAATGTACTCAGTTGACAACTGAGTATGTTTCTGCAAATTCCACAACGGAGCCATGTCAGCTCCAAATAAAGGGTGCATATGTGTCAGGCAGCATGCCAATGGCCAAATATGTGGCCATTGGCAAGGTAACCTGATGCAAAAATAATAAAAATATAATGTTTAAACCCAGCGCAGCCCCGCGCAAACAGGCTGTGCTGTATAAAAACATAAAAAAGAAGTTTATAAACCCACAAATGTGGGTTTCATGCAACACATGGAATGACAATGCAGGGACCAGCAGACCAAAAACAACATGGCCACCGTGTAGTGGTTGCTAAGGGGGGAAGCTGAGTCTAAGACATGTAACTGAGCATTAGTAGGCAATCTCATGTAAATGAGGGTTAGGATACTGAATCTCACAGTCACATAGCAAATGAGCACAGTCTGAGTAGTGTAAGAGATACATAAGGAGGAGGAATAGAGTAGGAGATAGGTGACATCACAGGGGGGAATGGTAGAAAGAAATGCAGTTCATTGGAGGTCTGTGTAACATGACAGATGACAGACACAGATCATGGAAAGAGGTGTGCCACTAGATAAGTCAGGGAAAGTCAAGAAATGGAAGGTGTACACTGTTACTTACATCAAAGTTTCTTGCTGTGCATGCGCAGCGCCATGAAGCGCGAGTAGGGCAGTGTGCGCGCGTGTAAGGCAGACTGAGCATGTGGGAGCGTGTTGGGAGATGTTTAACACTGTTTGTGCTGGTGTGCATGCGTGTAGGGCAGGCTGAGCATGTTGGAGGCTGTTGGCAGACGTGAGATGCTTTATCTGATGAAGGGCAGAGGCCCGAAAGCGCTCATCATTTGTGTATCTAATTTCAATAAACAGAAGGAGTTGGTCTTCGAGCAGTGTCCAGTCTCATTGGTTTTTAGACGTGTAACAGTGTTTGTGTGGGTGTGCGCGTGTTTTAACCCGAATAAGTAGATTCTGAACTGTGTAAGCACGTGTGCACACGTGTAAACCACTGTGAGCGTGTTTCTGCTGGTATGCACGTTGCTCCCCCCTGAGGAAACAGAAAGGAAAAAGGAAGCAACAGAATTAATAGGAAGCTAGCAGGGATAACTGCTGAAGCTAGCAGGCGAAAACAATTAGAAGCAGGCAATTACACAGGCAGAATAATAGCCCAGCCTAGCACTTAAAACTCTGCAAACAGTAGTGCAGGATGTTTCTCTTAAGAGACACTGCAAGACAGGAGTAAGGCTAATAGAAGTGAAAACTGAAAAAGCTTCACTCAGAGCAGAAATGTTAGGGGCTGCCATAGCTGTCATAATGAGACATAGGTGACTTGCTGAGGGTGGTGACAATGCAGATGGTGCCAGAAAACCCACAGTGAGGAGATGGAGAAAAGTGTACAGGCCCAGGGTCACCTACCACGGGTTACATGAGCTGGAGATAGTAGAGCGCCATAGAGTGGACATTGAGCTCATGCAGCAAATTGTTGAGCTGTGCAGGCCACGCCTCACACACAGAACCAACAGAGGGGAACCCATCCCAGTGGAAACCAAGGTATGTGTTGGCCTAAGAATACTAGCAACAGGTACCTTCCAGAGACCAACTGGCGATATGATGGGGATATAACAGGCATCAGCCTCCAGGGTACTGCAACAGTTCCTGGATGCCATGTCAGCACATGTCGGTGATCATGTATATTTCCCCATTGCCCGTGAGGTATTGGTCAGCAATATGCGTCTCTTCCAGCAAATAGTGGAATACCCTGAGGTAGTGGGTGCAATAGACTGCACGCACATACACATCAAAGCACCAGCCGGTGAGCGGGGTAGGGCCTACATTAACCGCAAGGGCTTCCCCTCCATCAACTGCCAGGTCATGTGTGATGCCCAGGGTATAATAATGAATGTGTGTGCTGGCTGCCCTGGGAGTTACCACGATTCCCATATCTAGCATTTGACGCAGCTGTACCAGACATTTGCCAATGGGGACATCCCACACGGACACCTAGTGGGGGATGCAGGTTATGCACTGGAGCCGTGGCTGATGACACCCATCAGAAACGCACACACACCTGAACAGGAACGCCATAATGAGGCACACGCACAAACACGTAATGTAATAGAGCGTGTGTTTGGGCTGCTCAAGTCACGGTTCCGGTGTCTGGACACATCTGGTGGAGCCTTGCAGTACACACGAACTACATGTACCCAAATTGTCATGGTATGTGCTATGCTACATAATATGATCTTGCGAAACAGCTGCAGCAGGACCAGCATAGGGCTGGGCCAAACAGCCCCCCACCATTGCCAAGGCCATCACAGGCAGAGCGTGACTCGGAGGAGGAACAACCTGAGCCTGCCCCAGTAGGCAGAAGGAGGCGTGCCCAGTATGCCCTGGCCTTGGCAAAGAGGCAACGCATAGCACATACACTGGCTCAGTAGGAACCCTGGGAATGATACCCCCTCTGACTCACTCAAATAATAACATGGATGCCTAAAATGACATGACCTGCTCACAAACATGTACAGGGAAGTATAATATGCGCATCCGACAGAGGCAGCCCTGCAGCACCACCTGAGGCATGAATGCCATGTGTTAAGTAATGTAACACCATGTACTATATGCACACCTGAGCACCGTAACTAACATCCACCCTCACCAAGCATGAAGCCACAAAATGACGATGGGATGATCAAGTGCAATAACTGGCTGAAGTAATGCAGTTAGTCAAAGGGGAGCCAATGTGTTTCAGACTGGGAAGACATGCGGAGCATGACATGATGCACCACCTACTAGGGGTGGCGTGCACCTATCATTCCATGCCCCATGGATACTGGCAAAGGCTGTCAGTACCCACAGCATGCCCTGAATAGGTAAGTCTCAAAACACAAACCCACCTTCATAGGTACCACAATGGATAGGAACCTAGATGTAATGCTACCCAATGCCAGAAGTCTAAACAGCAAGATGTGTGCAGTGTAAACGCACACAGTATGGAGAATGTAGATACCAGTCCTGTAATAGAGAACTGGGTCAAGGCTCACATCAGCACCCTAACACTACCAGGTCACACCTCATACTGTGCTGTACAGCTGCAAAACATGGAACAAGCTACAAAAGGAGGGTGACTAGCAATAAATGTCAAGGATAACCACATCCCCATGTTGATACCACAACAAGAAGCAGCATGGATTAGCCATGGTCAAATACCAATGGCTAAAACTGCCTCCCAGTATATAGCCTGCTGCAGACTACTGTCCTAATACCAGGAACTGCACCTGGCCTATGTTGGAATGCATGAATATATCAAGCCCCCCAAACCACATTATATTGCTTGACTGAAAATACCCAGACATACACTGGGAGCATTATACTAGCACCAACACAGTAGGAGAAAAGTTCCCAGAATCCATAAACCAAAATGCCCAGGAACAATGTACCAATCCCACAAGAGGGGTAAGCATACTGGATGTGATAATCAGCAACATGTGTACTGGATGGCAAGATGAGAAGTGTATCCCTCACTGGTAAGACCAGACCATAGAGTAATCACACTGGATATACACATCCTGACCCCAGTCCCTGGCCAGAATACCACAGTGAAAAATATGTGTAAAGCATAGGTTGCAGCCCTCCAAACTGATGTTGAATCCACGAAAGGCCCTGTGCAAGTGCAGAATATGGAACACACTGCAGAACATGTTATACAGGCATTCCATTAACACAGCCAGGAATGCGCGGAGTATGCAATCACAAATAACAACAACACACAATGCCATACACGCAGGCATCTGGCATGCTAGACTCCAGCCATTACCAAACCATGCAAGAGAATGAGGAAGCTACCACATGATAGAGAAAACATAAAAAGGGAAGTAATCACTGACCAGTAGTATGGCAATAACATATGTCCACACATACAATCCACTAAGTCCAGCCACAACAAGTAGAATCTGTGAATCCAGAGGCAATGTGACACCTGTCCCAAGTACACAGACAACCACAACACCCCCCAATAAATACAAATATATGTGATAGATGCAACCATGTATCCAAACCAGAGGTTGAGCTCCACCAACTCAGTACTGTCAAAACTAGTCAGGAGGAGAAGGTAACCACATACACCACAAACCCAGTCCCACATAGACCTACCACAACTGTAAACCAAACACATAAACACAGAAAAATATTCCCGGAGGCCCTAATTACAAACACACCACACCAACAGAAGCCTCCAAAGCAGATCACAAGCAACCACAACCTCCAAACATAGCACATGCAGCGAATAGTACACAAAGCTGGTGTGCCAAACAGTCACAGGCCAGAAGGAGAAACAACATGCCTGATACAGTTGTAATAGGTGTCTGTATAGGCAGACACACTGCTGTCCCACTCACCAGACTGAACAAGGGAAAGGGTAGAGTAAGCTGCCTGTAGGCTGCCACAAAATGCCACATAACGCAAGTACGCAGGTCACCCCAAAGCAAGCAGAAATATGATGCACTCAATGTCCATGCTGGTGTGAATGACCTGAGATGTACCTCCCTGGTCTACATGAAAAGAGACATGGATGATCCCTCTGAGTATGTACCCCAGGCCGGTATGACACTGGCTGTGTGCAGCATCCAACCCTCACCAAGAATGATGCCACAGTACAAACACAGAATGATCATTTTTAATAGCTGGCACAGTTACAGCTGTCAGTCCAAGAGGGTCTAATGTCTGTCTGCTTGAGATGTCAAGCATGACAAGCCATGCTGCTGTTCCAGGGATGGCTTGCACCTGTTACCCCTGCGTCTGGATACTGGATAAGGCCTTTGCCACCTCCATAGAGCCGTATGTAGGCAAGGCCAAAAAGACTACCCACCACCCTAGAAAACATAAGTGGTAGGAAACATAAGGGTAATGCTGACCAATGCCAGATGTGTAAACTGCAATATGCATGCCCCTGAGGTACTTCCCATTATGGAGAACATCAATGTCTGTGCAGTGACAGAAGCCTGCTGCAAGCCTAGTGATAGCACACCAGCACTAATAGGTTATACCACATATCATGTGTTATGGCTCCAACACCTGGACCAAAACATCAAAGGAGGGGGAGTATCCATATGCAGCACAGACACCCATATGGCCAGGTAACTGACAATGCACAAAGCAGCGGAGACCACCCATGTGCACCTAAGTGTAGTCCAAACTGCTGTATAGTCTGTAGCATGCGACAGACCACACTCTCACACACAAGAACTCCACCCAGACATCCTGAAGACACTGGACAGTATGAATGTCCCACCAAATACCAGACAAGGTACACACAAATTACCACATAGGTGGCAAACCATTATGTATGCAAGGAGTAATCAGGGACCTAGGGACACAAGTCGACAGTAATCTGTCATGTGACACTCACAATGCCAATGTGGCTAGGAAGATTGTCGATACTGGACACCGTATCATGAAAGGATTCACATCTACATCAACAGAGGTCACTGTGCCGCTGTACTTTCCCTTATCAGACCCATAATCTAGTACAATGACTCATATGGGATGTACCGTACGTGACACCTGCAGTGGTTCGGAAGACCACATAGTTACCCCACCAAGAGGATAAAGGGTGTGAAATATATGTCATATGCTGCCTGGCTGTAGACACCCCAGCTGAATGCAGTCACAGACTGACTACACAGAGGCATTGTATGTCTGTTGTACAAGGCCATGTCCAACACAGGAGTAATGGACATGCTCCACCACAGGAAATCAAAGCCATTGGAGCTGTGAGAGTGACAGATGTCAGCCTCAACACATAATGAAATAAGATGTGCTGGAGGGACAGATACATAACCCAGAGGCTCCTCACACCCAGAAACAGGATCCCAATCCATGTTAGGCAGAGCCCCTCACTGACACCCCTCAACAGGAATATTGCCAAGTGGATGGATGATCGTACATTTATACTGGCGGTCTTCACTGTGTCATGACTAGACAGAGGCACAGTAAAGAAATTCATAAATGGCCATAATAGAAACATAGCAAGGGGTGGCGAAAGACACACACACTCTGGCTAGGCTTACTAATGCCCTAGGGTGGATAGCCTAGTATGAACCCATGAACCTATGAAGATACAAAATGTACAGGACACTAAGGATAATCACAAGGCTTACCTAACTGATGGTAGGAACCATGTTGGGCATCCACAGATATGCTCCGAATCACACAGATATTACAAACAACATACCAAACACACACACATATTGCTAACATACAACCTGACAGGTGCAGTGCAAACACCCCCCCCCCCAGAGTGCAAAATATCTATCCCAGCAGACTGCTGGTCCCCTGACATTGCAGATGCTGAGGTAACAGCCATCATCTGCAAAGCAAAACACACAGCAGCAAAGGTATGTGATGGTGTCCTGGGCTGAGGCCAACATGGACTCCAAGAATAATGGAATGCCAAATCACACTACTGCCCAATGTCAGCCTTACCACAGGATATGTACCCAAACAGCAGTGTACAACAACAGTGGTCCTTCACAACAAAGGTGTTGCCTGAATGGATACTGCAAACTACCACCCCAGGATCCTGACAAGCTTGGTCTGCACAGCTATGGAAAGGATCAGTATGTACCGCAGACAGAAGGCTATTGTGGACCTATTGATACTGGACCCTACACAGTGTGGCTGTCGTAACTGCAGATCCTGCCCCTAAACATGTTTGACCCATTTGAAGCAGTCATTAAGGTCATTGATGAGGGCAATGTGGTCCACACAGCATACCTGGACCGTGCACATGCTTCTAGACAATACCATATGAGTTCAGTATGGATATGTTCACCAGCTTAAATATATACCCCTATGTCAGTAGAGGGGCAGATATGAGTGGCATCCCACAAGGCCTGGTCCTGGCCCCCCGTTCTGTATATATGTCCCATAGGTATAGGCCAACATGGAAGGACTGTGACTGAACATGTATGCAGAGGAGTACAAACAGCCCACCATATCCGACCCCCAGCTGACACAAGCAACCCACAAAAGGGCCACCTACAAACAGACAACTGGAGCCATAGCCATGTCAGCAAGCTAATTGCAGAACTGTGTATAGACAACCACCATGGATATACAGTAAGTGCCCACAAATTACCACACAGGTGTTAACCCATGACGTACCTAACATGTAATGTGAGACCTGGGTACAAAAGGTGATAGATATCCTGCACTGAACAAACATGTGGCTGTAGTGTTCACAGAAACATATACTATACACCCACCCAAACATGAAGGTTGGCAGATGTAGATAAGGGGATGTCACTGTGGCTCTGCAGTCATCCTCCATCAGCATCACAATTGACTACAATAGCCCCTGTGGGATATACCTCAGCAGACACCTCCATCAACTGTAAAGTCCACAACAGTACCCCACCAGGAGTAGCAAAGAGCATGAACAGATGCCATGTGTTGCCCGAATTAACAAACTGCAGCCCCACACACTGCCATACTGCCCAGCTACAGGCAAGCTGTGCCTGATGTATGAAGCCATGTCCAACCTGGAATCAATGAACATGCTGCACCTTGTACAATCTGAATGGCAGTGAACTATGCACATGAGAGACCTGAACCCCAGCACTGACATACATAGGACAAGCTGTACAGAATGATCCATAACACAGAAGGCACCCCCACTCTTTAGTAAACTCCTGATACAAGTCAGCCAGAGAGTCACTTATCGACACCCCTCAAGAGGAATCCTGATGAGTGGATGGGAGATAGTAGGCTAACCCTGGGTATCACTGTTATGTCAGAGGTAGACGGAGGCACAGGATACTAACCATGACATATGTCATGGCAAACTCCAGTTACAATGTGTGTCGAAGGACAAACGCACCCTGTGACTAGCATCAGAAATGGCCTAGGGAACATTGCTAGTGTTTGCCAATGTCCACCCATGTTGTGGAATACACTACCAATGTTGGACGAGCCTGGTGTAGGTAGTCCATATCTAAACATAATGCAACATGGTCATATGTGCACAACTGGCCCCTACACAGTCTGTTGTGCTCACTATGAAGATGTCAAGCAGTCATAGGACTAAAGCCCAGGATACTGTCCACCACAGTGAAAGTACTGAACCAGTACACTATACGGTACTACAGTGTTAGGTCATCATGAAAGTATGTTGACACCTGTCTGCAAAGTATCCTATGCAATCCCTGCAGGCACAGTATAATCCCTGTTGTGGCAGACACGAAGCAGTTGGCCAGTTAGTACACAACATGACACCCAACACACAACCATAAACGTGAGATATTGTTGAAGTTCACACACACCCAAATATGTGGTGGACTTCAGAGTGCAACATATGGAAAGCTCACACTGGGCATGCTCGCACACTTTGATAAATGAGGCATATGTCAGACAACATGCCATGGAAAGGCTGAACTGGGCATGCTCACACACTTAGACCATATCTCCGTTTAGCAGTTGGCCACACATATCTGGTATTTGTACGTGTCAGTCCAGGAACCAACCACAACACAGCAATCTGCCCAGTGCACACAGTAAATGACTACAGAGACATAAGTGATATAGTGGATCGCCATATGCAAACATCTTCCACAGATACACAAGTTGGTCATAGGAACAGGGAATGCTATGGCAATAAAGACCTGCAAACAGTAGAACAGCACAACAAATATTGTGCATCCGACAATTGAACATATGGGTGTAGAGGTCAACACTAGCCTTGTTGCCCTAGGGAATGACAGCTCAGCCAGAGTGTGCTTGGCATCTGCATCCCCAGTACAGTAGGCTACTGTGCCACTGTAAAGAAGGTCACATAAGGCAACATGTGAGGCTAGTGAGCTGTGCCTCTGTCAAGCAGGGGCACCATGGAGGTCCCAGGGATTAAATGTGCTAAGCCACAGCCATGTTGTCAGTGTGTGCTGGAAGAGGGTTGCTGAGGATCTCTTACAGTAAGTGTCCGTCAATAACAGACTGAGGGGAGCCCTATCTGCATTCTCTGGACAATTCCACTGTCAACACTGTGTTGTAATGATTATGTGTGAATGAAGTGCCATGCCGGAACTGTTCACAGATGTCCTCCCTCTGTGGGCTACAGCTCTGCAATGTATTAGCTCACTCTGTCTGTTGTACGGCTCATATATGGCTGGTGTACACCTGACAGGTGTCTTGTTGTGGAGCAGTCATGGGTATATGTGGGATAGCATGATCAATGCAAACCGTACACATGCTCATAGAATGCAGTTGTCAAGGATTATGCTGAGTGGCCAGTATAGTCCCCCAGCATGGATCCTCTGAAGTCGTCCACCCCAGTCTTCACAAGTGTAGAGTGTGCTTGTGCTAAATACAGTTTGTGTGCAGTGACAACCTTGCCTGAGGGTGGAGATGGGATATGGATGTCCAGGGAAAGGTGGATATGGTCAGATATCAACAATGGTGGTCTACCTCTGGTGTGGAACAGTGAGTACCCACGTTGCAGATGGACAGGTGCAATATGTATTCCCCCACGTGGCTGTGGTGTGTGGTTCTGCCATAGCACATGGACCCACAAATTGTAGTGGGTGTAGGGTAAAGTGGTAGAGGCCTGAGTAGTGCTCACACACAATATGCCTGTACCTGATGTTAACAACTGGAATGGTGTATGTGAACACCTGCATATCCCAGCACTGTTCCCAGGGAAGCTAAGTGTGTGTCCTGGATGTGGGTGTGGTGTTCTGGACTGGTTGTGTTGTGTGTTACAGGTCCTGTGGTCACAAAGCATGGTATAGAACATAACCTGCCAGTGCGATGTGCATATCCGACCCTGACGTAGGTGGCTGCAAATGCATATATATGCTATCCCCCACCTGACAGTTAGTACTAAATGTACATACCTCTGTAGAAATAAAGATGTCAGCACCCTATAAATACTGCAGGTGCAGAACAGATGCCTAGTAATTTGGATAATGTGCTCTGCTAATGCGTCTCTCTCAAGTGTCATAATATAGTTAGATAGGGGTTTGAATCCTGCAAATGCTCAGTGTGTGGGTGGGTGAGTGGGGTTTGTGTGTGTGAAAGGCTGTGAGAGGTAAATGTCCCTTTTGGCAACTGGGAAAACACACTACAGGATGCACATTCCCCTTTCTAAACACTGATGATGTCAGCACCCTATAAGTACAGCAGGAGAAGGTAAACTTTCCAGTAATGCAAATAGCGCGCTCTGTTAATGCTTCCGTCTCGAGTGTCATAACATAGTTAAGTAGGAGTTTAAATCCTGCAAATGCTCAGTGTGTGTGGAGGGGGTTAGTGTGTGTGCAAGTCTGTATGAAGGAAATATCCCTTTTGGCAACTAGGAGAACACATGACAGGATGCACATTCCCCTTTCTAAACACTGGTGATGTCAGCACCCTATAAGTACAGCAGGAGAAGGGAAACCTTCCAGTAATACGAATAGCGTGCTCCGCTAATGCGTCCGTCTCGAGTGTCATGACGTAGTTAGGTAGGGGTTTGAATCCTGCAAATGCTCAGTGTGTGTGGAGGGGATTAGTGTGTGTGCAAGTCTGTATGAAGGAAATATCCCTTTTGGCAACTAGGAGAACACACGACAGGATGCACATTCCCCTTTCTAAACACTGGTGATGTCAGCACCCTATAAGTACAGCAGGAGAAGGAAAACCTCCCAGTAATGCGAATAGCATGCTTTGCTAATGCATCTTTCTCAAGTATAATAACATAGTTAGGTAGGGGTTTGAATCCTGCAAATGCTCACTGTGTGTGGAGGGGTTAGTGTGTGTACAAGTCTGTATGAAGGGAATATCACTTTTGGCAACTAGGAGAACACACGACAGGATGCACATTCCCCTTTCTAAACACTGGTGATGTCAGCACCCTATAAGTACAGCAGGAGAAAGGAAACCTCCCAGTAATGCGAATAGCGTGCTCTGCTAATGCACCCATCTCAAGTGTCATAACATAGTTAGATAGGGGTTTGAATCCTGTAAATGCTCAGTGCGTGTGAAGGGGGTTAGTGTGTGTTTAAGACAGTATGAAAAAAATATCCCTTTTGGCAACTAGGAGAACACACTACAGGATGCACGTTCCCCTTTCTAAACACTGATGATGTCAGCACCCTATAAGTAAAGCAGGAGAAGGGAAACCTCCCAGTAATGCAAATAGCGTGCTTGGCTAATGCATCCATTTCAAGTGTCATAACATAGTTAGGTAGGAGTTTGAATCCTGCAAATGCTCAGTGTGTGTAGAGGAGTTAGTGTGTGTACAAGTCTGTGTGAGGGACATGTCCCTTTTGGCATCTGTGAAAGCAGTCTACAGGATGCACATTCCCCTATCTCAGCACGGATGATGTCAGCACCCTATACGTACAGCAGGAGAAGGAAAACCTCCCAGCAATTCAAATAGCGCCCTCTGCTAATGCGTCTCTCCCGAGTGTCATAATATAGTTAGGTAGGAGTTTGAAACCTGTCAATGGCATGTGTGTGTGTTTGGACGTGGGAACTCTGTGTGTGTCCAATTCTGTATGAAAAACATGTGCTTTTTTGAAATCAGGAGATCACACTACATGATGCACATTACCCTTTCCAAACAGTGATGATGACAGCACCCTATACATACAGCTGGAGAAGCGACATCTGCCAGTAATCAGAATAGCACAACCTGCTGCAGCGTCACTCTCAAGTGCCATAACATATTTAAGTAGGGGTTTGAAACCTGCAAGTGTGTTTAGATGTGGGGAATTTGTGTGTGTGCATTTCTGTATGAAAAACATGTTAGTTTTGGCAATCAGGAGATCACACTACCTGAAGCACATTACCCTTTCAAAACACTGATGATGTCAGCACCCTGTAAGTACAGCCAGAGAAGAGGAACAATCTCGTAATCCGAATAGTGCGCTTCGCTAATGCGTCTTTCTCACATGTCGTGACTTAGTTAGGTAAGGGTATGAATCCTGCAAATAGCAAGTGTGTGTGGGGGGGTAGTAGGGTATGTGTAACTGCAAGTGTGAGAGAACAGATCCATTTGGCAGATACTACAATACACCAGATGCTGCATATTCCCCCAGTAAACAGAGGGGATGTCACCACACTATCAGCACAGCCAAACAGGGCTAGTTGGCTAGTAATGCCAATAGTGCACTCTGCTACTGGGTCTATTACCATTGTCAGAGTACAGATATGTATGTTTTGGTAACCCACAACTGCCACGTGTGGTTGTGTCACACATTATGACATTGTGTGGGTCTTTGTGCATAACAATGCATGCCATTGCCTAAACCAGCAATGGCATTGCACACATGATGTATGTGTGTGACACATACACATAAATACCTGTGACCTGCAGTAGTTACCATGTCTGACACATGCCTCGAGTGGATAAATGGTATTTGCAATGTATACCAATATGACTGGGTCTTACTGTGCAGGGGCCGCACGTGGTATGTGTCTATACAGTGTGGGTGTATATGGTAAAATACCTACAGCAGGGGGTACACATCTGGTCTGGGCCATATAGTCTACATGTAGTCAATGTACAGGTGCTGCATGTTCCCACCTGTTGTGGGAGTGGTAACATGTCATTCCACTGCAATTCAGTGACCACATGCTGTGAACCCTTCAACTAGTGTGTTGTAGCTACAGTAATGCTCATGCACAATGTTTGGCTGGATGCAGTCCATCCATATAAAGACAGTTCTTGAGACTGTCATATTGCCAGTGTTGTTATGGAGGATAGGTGATTTTCCTGTGTATGGGAGGCTTGTGTGTGCCAGGCTATGAACCAGATGGCAGTCCGACACACTGTTAGCTGCACATGATTAGGCCCTGATGCTTTGTGCTGTGCCAACAACCTGGAGGTGTGTGTATCTGTGGTGCCTTGGGATACCACCCCCCTGTCCATGTGTGTTACATGTGTAGGGGACGACAGGCATGGTATGAGGCATAACCTGTCAGTGATGGGTTACACCTGTGAGCCATGAATCAGGACTCTGGTACTGCACAGACATTGCAGTTCACCGTGCTGAGGACAGTGTCCAGTGCATGCATCTTGCGGTGTACACTGCTGGTGTTGTGTAGCAGCACTGTTAGTGTCCTAACCTGTGTGATACCCGTGGAGGTGGCTATGTAATCCGTGTCCTGCAGCATAAGGCAGTATGTGTGTATCAAGGAGCTTCGCCAATATACATCGGGCCATGGGTGTCACATGCAAGCTGACCCTTGCACATCATTGTAGCTTCCCTAGCATGTTAGCACACGTTGACAGCCAGCGGATACCCTATGAATGACATTGGAGACTGAGCAGAATGTAAACATACAACACCCTTCCTACATATAGTGGTAGCATACCTGGTGAGGGTATGTTGGCAACCAAGATCAGGCTCATACTGGCCCATGCCACATGCTGAGAGATCCATTCTATGTTCCCTATCATGTAGTCTAGAGAGGTATGTCTCAGGTCATCCATAGTGGCATGGTCAATGAGTGAGTCATATGTGTCCATGCCTCTGACTGACCTGTATGCATGTGTTCTGTGGTGGACCATAGTGCCCCTGAGGCATATCACTGTGACCTTCACCAGATACAGCCTGTTGAGCGGGACCCCAGTGCAGCACCCAAGACAGGTACCTGAGACATCTGTAGCAGGTGTGTTGTGTAGCGCTACAGGCTGTGAGTGTGTGGCACATGGGATGTGTGTGCCATGTGTGGCATGTGCTCTGTTCCGATGGAACATATGCCTGTATGCCAGCTGCGGAGGTATGTGATGCTCAGGCAGGATGCTATTCTGAGTCCCCACATATGCCCCAGTGTGTTCAGCATGCTGTCAGTGTGTGTCTTTGTCTGACTTGTATTGTAGTCACTGTAATATGACATGTCACCTGACAGGGTATGGCATTACTGGGTTCAGAGAGCTCAGTCACCAGATTGGCTATGTGGTGGCATCCCACACATGTGTTGAACATTCCTGGCCAAGGGTGATGGCTGACTGCATACATGTGGCAGCTGTGACATTGCCACATGACTCACATAAACCACAACTGGACCATAGACGTGATTCACAGGTTACCTTTGCACATGCTACTCTAGTAGTGTGATTGCCATGGTGAGTACCAACACATAGGGCCAATGGGGAACAACATACTGAAGGTGTGTATGTGTGGGTGTACTGCTACTGTTTCATAGCACTGGCATACATGACTGCACACGTGGGTAAATGCCCGGTAAGACATGTGCAATGTGTCACAGGCAACGTACATGCGAACAGGACGGACAGTGACGTTCTGCCATGTGTAAACCTGACATACGTATTGTACGCTATGCAGATGTCACTAGGAGTCCACAGAAGCACTGTAACTCTGCATTGCAGGTGTAAGCAGTGTTCCAGGGAACCCCAAGCGAACATGCATGCAAACAAAGCTACAGTAAGCAGGGCTGGAAGTAGTTCATTGTACAACAAAGAAGGGGTAACACTAACAGTAAGTAACAATGCAAATATGTAGGCACTATCAACATGTACCCAGGAATACACAGCGCAGATGCCCATGGTAGAACTGATATTATGTCATAGTTAATTGTGATTTGGATTACATTGGTACTGCACACATATCAACATGCGCAAACATCGACATTGCATAGACATTGTGGGCAACTTGACACCATTACTGTACATGTCCACCATTGCATATCATTACTTGCGTTAGCTTCCCCCCTGTGCTACCCATGTATGCGGCTATCTGTTGACATCCTGACCACCGGCATGCAATTATGTGCAGCTGTTACACTTTGGTACATACTATGGGTGCAGATAACAATTCAGGACATTCATACGGTTACTGCATCAGGCATGCTGGGATATACACACAGTCATATCAGCACACTGTACTGTTACCAACATGATACTACTAATACACTTCTATGTAGTCACCCTGTGCATCAGCAACATGTTTACCTGTTCCCGCAATGATGTTGGAGATTGCAGGAGGTGGCACAGTGTCATCATATGCACAAGGTGTGAATTAGGTACGCCTGAGTCTGCCACTGATACCACCAATTAACATGTGTGTGTATGTGTGTTGGTGAGGGGCAGCAGTACAGGGTGGGGCACTGTTGGTGCAGTGTGTGCGTGTATGTGGTCACCCTAGGTGTTAACATTTCGCATGTGTGTATGCACGCACACAGTTCCACCTCATGGCTGCCATATACAGGGGATTGTGGACAGCCACAGACTGCACCTGGCAGGTCATACAGATCAGTGTCTGTGGGCACGGACACGGTACCTGTGCCTGTCAGGGGTGCTACGGACCGTATCCAGTACTAAGCCAGACTGGGTACTGTCATCAGAAGTGGGAGTGTGTTGACTGGACACAGGTCCCTGTTGGGACTGTCCAGAGCAACGTGCATGTGGTCTCCTGGGGCGTTCCGATGACAGCACAGACCCAGCATTGCTGGGGCTGCTGCTGGCACTATGGGGCATGTGCGGGCCTGTTGTCGTCTGCGCCGACTGCCAGCTGCTGCTGTTGCTGGCATACGGCCATGTCGATGCCACAACCGCCCACCATTGCCCTGGCTCATGGACATTTGGTTGTGGAACTGCTGTAATATGTCCCCACAACGTCTGTCTATGACATCGGTGAAATTACGGATGGCATCCACGATGTCACGCATACTGTCAGTCATGGCTGTGCGACATGCTCTCAGCTCCCTCAGACCCTGTCTGGTGTACCTTTCCATACGCGACTGTGCCTGCATGACAGCCCGAAACATAGCTGAGGTTGACAGAACTCTTTGGGCATGTCTGCCAGAGGCAGTACGC
Source organism: Protopterus annectens (assembly GCF_019279795.1). Lineage (NCBI taxonomy): Eukaryota > Metazoa > Chordata > Ceratodontiformes > Protopteridae > Protopterus > Protopterus annectens. The sequence goes on along the minus strand of NC_056744.1, from coordinate 957,907,275 downwards.
CCACGGATGCTCCCACAAGAACCCATGGGCAACTGTCTGTGTGGTACCATCGCAGGACCCTGCCCATGGCTGCTGTGTGGGGAAGCATGTGCCACAGATACCACATTACCCTGGTCAATGCCCACTGTATCGTGTCCATCACCTAGGGACAATGGTGACAAAGGATGTACTGGCAGGATGACTGTGCACAATTATGGGGTTGACAGCTGTGTACTGTCAATTGGCTGACCAATGGCAGACCCTGACACACCTTCCTGTACCATTACACAGATATCATCATTACCAGTACCTGTGGCACCAGATTCAGGTTCCCTGCTGCAGGACACCAGAGCAGCACCAGAACCTGTGGGAGGAAGACAGGAAACACAGTTTACAGTGTCCACAAATTGTTACCAGTGATGCACTTATGCACACATGCACACATGCACACATGGACACATGCACACATGCACACATGGACACAGGCACACATGCACTCATGGACACAGGCACACATGCACACAGACACACATGCAGACATGCACACATGGACACATGCACACATGCACACATGCACACAGACACACATGCACACATGCACACATGCAGACATGCACACATGGACACATGCACATGTGGACACATGCACACATGCACACGTGGACACATGCACACATGGACACATGCACACATGCACACGTGGACACATGCACACATGCACACGTGGTCACGTGTACACATGCACACATGCACACATGGACACAGGCACACCTGCACACATGCACACATGCACACATGGGCACAGGCACACCTGCACACATGCACACCCCGCAGTATACACACAGAGCACTACTGAGTTACACTAGTGTTACTAGCACTATCAGGACTATTATAGGTACTGTTAAACACACTCAAAAGCATGGATGGCCTGCCTTGCTGTAACCCCGGAGGGACCTGCAGAAATGATGAGATTAATGTCAGTGGGCACAACTGTGCCATTGATACTGCATATGATACAGTGCAGTAGTACACCAGTTGCCTTTCACACGTCAGCTGCTGATATTGCCAATATCACACATGCACAATTACATACTATGATGACAGCTACATACCACGGCAACACCTTACACATGCATTAAATAACAGCGTACAGAACAGTCAAGTGTACATATGGCATATTACCTGCAAGCTCCATGTCGTGCTGCTGTGTGGATCCAGCCTCCATCACGATGCAGGTGTATTGCTGTTGCTGTTTCAGGGCTGGAGCCACAACACTTAGGAGTAGCCCCTCCAGTCTGGTGAGGGGGGATGTGTGGCCACCCCACCTCCTGTGGCAACCTGTTGCCTGTGGATATCCGATGCACGCTGACGGACAGTTCTGATTAAATCACTGCAGTGATGTCGTACCTGCTCATATGTCCTATTATGCGTGCCAATGTCATTTACCCTACGGACAAGGTCTTGCCACAGTGCAGCCCTCTCCTGCTGATTCTGACTGGTGTGGAAAAACAGTATGTCATACTCCCGCACCAGGCTCTGGTGTATCTCCTCATCTTCTGCTGCAGATTAGGCAGGATTACGCTGACACGCCATCTCCCTGGAAGAGAACACATACAGGATATCAGCAGACTATGTCAGCAATATATGGCACACATACTATACATGATACTCATGTGTAGTGATATACTACCACTCCCATATGTTGCATTTGTGTGTCTCGTGGTGGATACACAGGTACATGGCCAGATATCAGTGCTCAGCCAACACCTGTGCAACAATACCTGCCACATTCCACACAACATAGTAGCATGCCCCATCGCTCAGCTCACACTGACAGGTCCAATGCACAACCTCACTCTGGGGGTTCATCCCAAGGTACTGTATGTGGGACGCCATCCACTAGTGTGATGTGGACTCAAGTTACTCGGCCTGGATATACATATCCCACCACCACCACCACCAGCACAGTAGACTACTTTGATATGTATGTGATTAGACAGTTATTCACTTGTTAGGACTGAGATGGTATCCATGCAGCACACTGGGCCAGTGGAAGCCACAACCCACACTGCTGACCCCTTTGCAAATGCTTACCATGGACATCCCACAAATTGCATGGAACTTGCACACACATTTCTAACCCAGACCCTATGCACAAAGGTTAGGCATCCTGTCCGGTGGACCCCAGACAGAGGCAGATTGTATAACGATAGCAGGAGGCTACTGCAGGACAGAGCAGATTCACATTAAGGGAAGGCATCTGTGGTCAGCACTGGTACTACTCTATGGTCTCTCATAACAACAGCCACGGCCTACTCTGGGAGGGAAATGGCCACAAACACTATGGATAACCACAAGGCCTTCTTCAGTTATGTCACACATATGGACCAAATGCCTCAGATATGCTCTGCGTTAATACACACCTACTTAACATTCACCAAACACACAGATATTGGCAACATTCTTGCAGACAGGTTCAGTGCATGTATCCCCCCTCCTTTTCCCCCACCAGTTGAAATACTTATCACAGCTGTATGTAACCCCCCTATCATCTCACATGTCCAGGTGAGGGCCGCCCTCAGCAAAGCAGAACACACAGCATCACTCTGACGTGATGGTATCCCTGGATGTGTGCTACATGCACTCCAAGAGGACATACAACCGCATATAAGACTGATAATTAATCTTGGCCGTACTACAGGATATGTACCTGGACACTGGCATACAGCAACAGTGGTCCCACACCACTAAGGAGGCACCTCTACTGACCCTGAGAACTACCACATCATATGCATAACTGGCCTGGTCTGCTAAGCTATGTAATTATTCAGTATGGGATGCATATGCAGTGATATCGGGTACCTGCAGACACTTGTTCCCAGCCAGTTTGCCTTTGTGATGGGCTGATCCCGCCTTTTGAACCTGGCTGACCTTTCAAAACAGTCACTACAGCCATTGCTGAGGGCAACGCGCAGACAACTGCTGCCAGGATCATGGCCTAACACTGATTGACATGTAATGTATAGTCATCCCCTTTTGGTGGAACTACGTACACACAACATATCACATGGACATACCTATAGATACAGACCTATGACACATTTGGAGGGTTCACAGTATGTAGACTATTAACCTGCTACTTTGCATTACCTGTGTTTGTCGCAGCTGGTTGTGTTACCACTGCTTCTGCTTCCTGCTGCTACTGTCACTGCTGACAGCTTAGAGTCACAGTGTGTAGCGTGTTTTTTTCTCTCTCTGTCTCTGTCTGTCTCTCTCCCTCTGCTTCCAGACAGTGCAATGAACGTATTGCATGTGTGGAGTGTTAGTACAGGATGCTTTTGTAGGTATCTGCATAGGTCCATGTGATGGCCTCTGCACCAATTGTAAGCCAGCATTTGCTAATTGCATGCAGCCAGTTGTGTACTGATTGCAGTTCTCACTGTGATTTCAGGACAGTGCTATAAAAGGGTATGTGAGATAGGCGTTGCCCTTTCAGATTGTAAGGGCGGGGACCATACTGGTATGTTGTGGACACTGTTCTGTGAGTGTAAAGGTTAGTATCTCTCTCATGATTCAGGCTGTGTTGCAGATTCACATTTCTCCATTCCTCTCTCCTGTTCCCTGTAGTAAGTGTGTATGCACAATGACACCTACAACTATATATAGATATATATTTATATATATATATATATATATATATATATATATATATATATATATATAAAAATATACATACATTTATATATGTACATTAACTGACATTATTACCTACAAGCTACCAAACTAGCATGGCTGTTTCTGTTCACACACTACTATTATGGGAATCCAGTAGTTTTGACAGTAATTCTAAATGACATGCTTTGTGTACTACACATCCTATATTCCCTTTACATTCATCCCTACTATTACATGTTATATTTATTTTAGCACAATGTTGTGGTATAAGAGTCATGGCTTAGTGGTAGGTCAGACAGACTACTGTTTCCAAGGTCCTGGGTATGGGACTGACAGTGGGATTTTATTTTGCTTTTGAACTGACTACAGGACCTGTCAATCAGAGTGACTAAGACACTTTTAAGCAGCTGTAACTGGGTTAGGGCTGGTTTGCGTGGAGCTCACACATGCGCACTGGCGTTTAGCTCCGCGCACACACACGCACACCCGCTTATAACCGCTTAACAGTGCTTACTCTGGTGCACACCCGTGCTATTTTCTTTGAAAGAAATGAAAATGGGGAGACAGGAAAGTGGTGAAAAAGGGGTCACAAAGAGAGTAAAACAGCAGGGAAACAAGCTTGGGATTTGCTGGAGGGATGTAGGTAAGGCCCATAGCTGCCCATTTCTTCATCAGCAACAGCTGTGCATATGTATGTAATTTGGTGTGACATTTGAAACCTTCCACCCCTGAGAGAGGTGTCAGGACAACAATAATACTTGTTGTATAGCCAATTGTAATTGATAGTTTCCATGTCCAGCAGACATGTGTGCGGAATGGGCAGCTATGTATGGGGCGTAATTTTTTTGTGGGTACAGAGTGCCCTTTTTTTTTTTTTTTTTTTTTAGGTGAGAGTGGTATGTCAGGTGAAGGAAGTCGGTATAGCTGGGGAGGTAGGTTGGGTAGGTAAACAGACAAGACAAACAAGACGCATACAGGGGCGGTTTATGACACGTGGGGGGGGTTACACAATTGACGGGGATGGAGGTTTGGATATCCAGAGCCCATGAGCCCACAGATGGCAACAGTGGAACTGATATTCCCACCCATAGGCAGTTGCCACTGTTCCTTCACTGCCCAGGATGGGGCTGTGCTGGGGGCTGTGTAGGCCGGGCAACAGGCATGCCCGTAAGTTGTGCCACCTGTGCCTCAAGCTGGCGTAGGGGCTCAAGAACAGAGTCCCGGATCTCCCTACACACCACAGTCCGGACGCTATGGAGGGTGAGTGGTGCTTCTCCTCCGGCCACACTTGCAGAGGGGGGACGAGCCCCATCCCCTGCAGCGCTTCCACCCACAGGTGGCACAGGGCCACCGGAGGAGGGTCCAGACTGGGCACTAGTGCCAGGTGCACTCGCCAACTGAGGTGGGAAAGGTGGGTCCGCTGGAACCCGCCTTCCCTGTCGTCCTATGTTTTGCATTATGTCATGACAGTTTGGGTTAGTGACATATAATACCATTCACAATTAGTTGTAACAGCATGCATTAGTATTCCCATTAACCAAGCACCCAGATATTCACACCATTGAACAGCGAGCATAACACATGCATAATTTGAACAGCAATACACATTCCAACAACATGCAGGGTTGATTGATGGCAACAGGCCATCAGGTTTGGATGTATGAACAGGGCAGATGCATCAACGGACATGCAAATATATATGACCCAACAGGACAAATGTCCAGGGGTGTTAATTGTGATTGCACATACCATTTTCATGTGGAATGGGTTATATGTGGTTATAGGGTGGGGTGAAGAAAATAATATTAACACCTTCGAATACCAATACATATGCTGTACATTTCTAATAGCTGCACATATATACACACTACTGTTCTAACTACAGTTTCCTATATGATAACTACTTCAACTTGGTGATAGGACTGTTACTGCAACATCAATATACATTTTATTGTTCTTCATACACATTCATATCTAGCTTTGTTCAGCTACATCATCCTGCTACATTTGCTTTATATAGCTATAGACAAGTGTGGATGTTTGGTATATCAGACAATCAAATTATCTGCATATTGCAGACTGAGAGCAACATATCCAGATTTTGGGATACACATTCCAGATGCAGCAACACTTTGAACAGATTTCGCTGTTTGGTTTTGATTCTCACATGCATTTCATTCTGTACTGACTGCAGTATACTTTATTCAGGGGTTAGTACTACTGTATTGCTGGATTCATGACACTTTCTCACACTCTCTCACTTGTTTTCATTTCACTATTCAGGATGGTACCTACTTCTAGGCTTTATTGACATGTTTTACCTGTAGTTATTACAATCTTTTCCAGCAGTCTTACTTCTGTCATGTTTCAGTATTTCAACCGGGATATATTTCACACATGTGATTTGATCATTTTCTGCAGCTGTACTTTTCAGCCTGCTGCAGGTTGTGTACTATTTTCTTACAGGTGGGGCATCTTTATTTCAGAATTTATGTCAGACATTTTCATTTTTCTGTTTGGATTACAGACTGCAACACACTTTTGTAATCAAGCAATGCTTGCAAACACTTTTACACTGTTACTTGCACATTTTATTACTTAGTGACTAAACTGCACTCTTTTGCTAACTGTCATACTTTTAAATTTCTTTACAGTTACTGGTAGTGGATTGCTGACCTGCCTGGTGGCTCAACCGCACCAGCCTATTGCCATAGGCTCTGCGGTTCGCAGAACGGACACCTGCAGCCTGAATATAAATGAAGTAATATTGGAATACACATCTCCATAATATCAGCTAGTTTAATTTCTTACATACATAATTAAATGTAACTTACTCAGTAGTGGGGTGTTGGGCATTTGCCGGGCCTCCTGGATCCAAAGGTTCAATTGGTCCTGCTTGCATCTCTTCAAGTCCGCATTGTGGTGACGGACCTGCTCACCAGTCCTTGGAATCCCTGTGGCACTGGTGAGATCATGAGCCAACTGGTCCCATGCCTCAGCCCTATATGCTCCCCACAGGACCTGGCCCTGCATGAGATGGGCCTCATGATTGTGGACTAGGAGCCAGACCATGTACCTGGACTCCTCAACACCCCACCTCTGTGCTCGAAAGCAATTACCCTCACCTACTCCTGTCATTCTGGCTGCAAGTCAGTTCTACAATCGTTTATGCTGTGTATTCCCGCCTATGGGGCTTATATAGTCCGTTTTTCCCGCACATATCTGTGATTGGCCATTTTGGAATTGTATCAACTTCACTAAACCTGCATTGTCATGCTCCAGTTTGTATTCATTCCTATATATTTGCTATTATTGCATTTATAGGTACTGCTGTCATGGCTTAGTGGTTCAGTACCTTGACTATGGTGTATAGTATCCTGGGTTTGAACCTGGCCACTACTTTTTATTTTTTATGACTGTCTAGACAAGCTGAGGGGTGTGTCTGTGTATAGGCAGTTTTGATACGGCTTGCTCAACGTTGCCTATCGGTTAGCTTGTATGCACGGTGCGCAGTTCCGCGCAAATGAGGTACGCTGGTTTAAGCCTCATTTGGCAATCAGCATGCATATTATGCTCAGCTCAGCTAGGGGCACATAGATTCAGCATGTTAAACCACTGCTCAGCTACGGGCACTCATTTTGCACCAGTTAAACCACTGCTCACCTACAGGCAGATGCACTCACCCTGTTAAACTGTAGCTCAGCTATGGGCACATCTGGCATTTTTTATTGTTTTGTTACCTCACATTTCTTCAATATAAATGGGCTATTTCATTACATTTTACATAACATGTGATTTTATGTGTACATATTTGTCAGGGACTTTTTTCATGCTTATTTTGCTAAAAATAAAAATTGGTGTTCTGGGGGCTCGAACCATGAATGCCTGCTCTTCAGCCAACATCTCTACCGCTACGCTATTGCTTCTTGGCTTACTTTGCATATTTAGTTCTTATATGCTTTCCCACTGACTGCTAACTGTGGCTGCGCTACGGCACGCAAAACGAGCACTCACGGTTAAATATCTTTACAATTTAAAAAAAAAATATGAGATGTTCATTTGTACATTTTATGTTCGTAGTCTGTGGGGGCATGTGTTGTGTTGTGTTTATTCACATTTCCATGGACTCTGTCGTGAGTGTTTACTTTGGGCACTTTTACTCTTCTGGGGGCGTGTCCGCTTACAGGGCTCAGCATACGGACACGCCCCCTACTGTCTTACACGGACCGTGTTAGCCTTAGGTGTGATTCAGCATGCTCTCATGAATATGCAGAGCATGCTGACATCACTCCGTTTAACTGCAGCCTCCGTGTAAGTGTTATAACTCTTACACGGAGGCTTCGTGAATCCTGCCCATTATCTTAAGTAACTATGTACACTATTTACATTAGCCTGACACTGTAACAGAGCTTAATGTATACAGTTACTTTATAAGTATGTCCAATCCATTATCAGAGTGTCTGATTAATTACTGCATATTGTCAATCAACGATAAGACTTTTCCCCAAGGATTGTTGATAAATGACTTTGGATAAATTCTTAGTTCTTTAATTTTAATTTCCAATAATGCTGTGGTCTTCAGTAGGCTATAGAACTCTTCCAAAGTTGGTATTGTGTTTGTATTTCATCTTGTTGTCATACACTTCCTTGAAATTGCAAATATAGTCCATACTAGATACGTCTGACCTATTCAAATGAGGACCTTCATTCACATTTAAAAATACAAGAGCTTTAGTTAAATAAAATGATTCATTAAATAAAGCATGTAGAAAGTTATTAATACCATTCCAAAATGGCTTACTTTTAACACAATCAAAGAAAATATGGTTCCAATCTGCATTGTGTACTTGCTCACATCTCCAACATATTCCTTTTATGGAAGAACTAATTTTATTAATTCTGCCTGGGGTTAAGAATGCTCTTTGCAAGCATTTCCAATTAAAAACTTTCCAGTATTGTGTAAAGGTATGTATATTTTATTGATAATAAGATATGTGTTTTAATATCTTCAGTTAGCTGTATTGAGTGTCCTTCTGTTATATATTTCCAATATGAGGTTTTGTGTGTTGTTCTATAGTTTATCAGTATTTTGTACATTTCTGAAATACTGTTTCCCATGTCAAAGTCATTATATATGATTTCATATATGTATTTCGCAAATTTAGGTATTTCCTTAAATGAAGAATTGTTAATTATTCTACTTAAATCTTGCGAATATGACACAATACTTTATAAAGTTAGCCAGTCCTGTTTTGTATGTTGTTTTTATTGCTTGCATATCTAAAACATTTAGTTCTTTGATACACTGGAGCCAACAAACAAATCCTTTCTGTTCAAAGGAATTAATAATTTCTCTGTATATTTCATGAAAATATAAAGTTCGTTGTGACTATAAATCGTGTTAAAAGATCAAACTAGATTTTTAAATCTATATTTGCATTAATAATTTTCCTAAATGAGTCAATGTAATAATTAATCATACGAGTTTTAGTGGGTTTAGTTATGTTATGTTGCATACTAATACATAATATGCGCCATGGCAAATTGTTTTTATCTGTTATTTGAATTGTTTTGCAAATCAAATTAATTTATCGATATTACAGTTAGTAATTCTTTCCAATTTGCAGTTATTTGGACTTATCCAATCTGAGATTGTTTTAGATACTGATGCTTTTATATATATATATATATATATATATATATATATATATATATATAATGGTGAAGGTGTTTGCCTTATAAGCACATGGTGCAGGGTTTGAGTCTCACAAGGGATAATTGGCTAGGCGTAAAATGGCTTGCAAGGGCAGTTAGCTTAGTACTAACCTATGAACCTATGAACCTATATATATATATATATATATATATATATATATATATATATATATGTTTCTATATCAGGAAAGTTTAATCCTCCCTGTTTCCATGGTTTGATGTGATGTATTAAAGCTATTCTGTTTCTTTTGGGAAACCATAAAAATTTTATTAGGCATGAATTTATTTCTTTAAGTATATTCCTTTCTGGTAACAGTTGTATTCCTATTGCTATATATAGGATCTTGGGCAGTAAAACCATTTTTATTAACTGTAGTCTATCTTCAAATGTTAATCTTATTTTGTTCAATTTTTCCACAGATTTTAATTGTATTGATGATAGTATTGTAGTTTTTTTGAGACTAATTCATTATTACCCTTGCATAACTTAATTCCTAGATATTTTATGGTAGATACTTGCTTCCCTATGATGTGAGCCCCCTTAGTCTGCAGTTGTTTTTTTTTATTTAAAAATAAAAATTTTGATTTTGATTTATTGAAATAGAGTCCTGAAGTCATGTGCAAATTGTCAATTAATGGAATTGCTACAGAATCCTAAAAGCTCAAAATCCTGAAAACCAAAATCCTAAAAGTTCAAAATACTGAAAACTCAAAATCCTGAAAACACATAGGATACCATCACTAACTATATTCCAGCATGGGTAAATACAGAAACATATTACCTTTCAGCTATAAGCCCCCCTGCACCTCTCCATTTGGGGGGGGCTGCACCCCACACTTCCCCTGTTACGTAAATATATCAACTCCAAGATTGCACTTCACTACACTAAGTGCAATCTTGGAGTTGATATATTTGAATAGCGGGGGTGGGGCACAGCCCCCCAAATGGGGGATGCAGGGGGTGGGGGGGTGCAGCCCCCTTGTTTATACTTGGAGAACAGTAATATCGTTTGTGTTTTATTTGTTTCTGTATGTACTTGTGCTGGAATATAGTGAGTGTTGGTATCCTGCATGTTTTCAGGATTTTGAGTTTTCAGTATTTTGAACTTTCAGGATTTTAGTCTCAGGATTTTGGCCTTTCAGGATTCTGTAGCACTCCCCAATTAATGTATCTAATCTTCTAATGTCTCTTTTGTATTGGATAATGTTAGTAATATGCCATCAGCAAATAGTATTACTTTAGAATTGTATTGTTCATAAACATCTATTCCACTGATTTTTATATTGTTACGAATTGAATCAGCCAATATTTCAATAGCCAGAGCAAATAGAATCAGTGACATGGGACATCCTTGTTTAGTGCCTTTTGATATATATATAGATTCAGAGGTAAAAGGACCTAACTTGACATATGCTAAATTATTTGTATATATATTTTTTAGGAGATGAACAAAGGATGCAGGAAATTCAAATAGGATTAGGATTTTGAATAAATAGTTCCAGTTTAGGGAATCAAATGCTTTCTCTATATCTAAGACAATTATGAGTGTTTCTTTATTTTCTTTATTAACATACTCTATAAAATAAATTAACCTTTTAATATTGTCATGTGTGTGTCTATGATATATATATATATATATATATATATATATATATATATATATATATATATATATATATATATATATCCAGTTTGATCATTATTTATTGTTTTGGATAGTGGTATTTTCATTCTGTTAGATAATATTGTCATAAATATCTTATAGTAATTATTTAATAATGATATAGGTCTATATGAGGATTGGTGTGATTAAGGAATATCTCCAAGAGGGTGGTATTAAAGCTTGTGACTGAATTTCTAATAGAGTTTTATGGAATAGGGATAGTATCTTTGAAGGAAAAAGTTTATATATTTCCATAATTATGCCATCTATACCTGGAGTGTTATTATTTTTACCCTCTTTTATTGTATCTGTAATTTCTTTGTAGGATATGGGTGCTTGCAGATCTAGTTTTAATTTTTCTAATATTTTTTATATTAGAACATTTTTCATCTAGATTTAATTGATTGATATGCATATTTTCTTTTTGCAAATGTTCCATATAGTGATTTCTATAGGCATCAAGAATGTCACCTATATCCGAGACATTTTCCCTTTCTTTTCATAGAAGATACTTTTAATGTTATTAGCTTTTGATTGTATTTTGATTTTTGTGGATGAATTATGTAGATATTTGGGAGAAGTGGCCAAGGTATTCATTTTTAGTTTTTCTAAAGCTAAACTAGTTTTATGTGTTAAAATTTCATTGTATTTATTGTTTAATATTTCTATTTTCTTTTAGATCTAATAATCCAGAATCCCTTTCTCTGATTTTTGTTATACCAAGTTAGGGTTTTACCGTATATGTAAACTTTTAATGAGTCCCATATCATTATTTTATTTATCTCTGTGGTGTATTTAATATCTAAGAAGAACTGTAATTCAGATAATAACCATCATTTGAACTCTTTAATTTTAGTTATATATGCTAGAATTCTGGAGTTAAAGATTAACGGTTTGTACACATTTTGAAGTTTTAGGATCAATGAATTGTGGTCTGAAAAGGGGCAGGGAGTGATTGAGAAATTAATGATTTCAGAGTGCAAGTCATGGGCAGCAAATATTTTATCTATTCTAGTTTGGATACCAAATCTGTGATCTTGATGGGAAAACAACAAAGATTTATCTTCTTTAAATTTGAAAGTATCTTCAAGATGAAATGATTCTACCCACTTGTTTAAAGCTTTTGATACAGCAGATGTATGCAGTGGTCTTTTACTTGTAGTTTCAGAAATATCAAATATACAGTTAAAATCTCCTCCTAATATTAAGTTGCCTTTACAATTATTGGAAATGAAATCCAAGTGTTTTTTAACAGTTCCTTTTCCAATGCCTGGGAACCAGTATAGATTGGCTAGGGTCCATATTCTGTTATTATATTTAACTATTACTAATGCCATAAGGCCTTCTTTATCTTCATACTTATAAATTATTTCTGGGTTAATCACATTTGTTTTCCATAAAATTGTTACCCCCTTTGTCTTTGTCTTATAAGTGGATTGCACCAATATCATATATTCCTTAGGATTCCATTTGTAATTGTCATTTGTTTTGAAACAAGTTTCTTGAAGGAAGACAAGTTATGCTTTGTTCAGTTCATCTTAGGTTATTTAGACTATGCATTTTTTGTTTTATTGCAACTATTAAACATTTTCCTCTGATACTATAAAGTATATGTTTGAGCTTTTAAAGGAAATCATCAGTTTTATACTTTGAGCATTTACTAATAAAGTAATATTTTGGTCAGGCATACTAAAAATGTTTTTGTGAAATAAATTTAAATTGATAAATGTTAAAAAAACTAAGATCCGCACTTGCCATGGAATGAAAATTATTTCTAATCAGATAGATAAACCTAAGTCCATCAGAATATCATTCATACCTTGACAATGTAGAACATCTGAATTTCATAAATTGAATTATCATAATGAGAATATTTGTAATAGGAATATTTATATTATTTTGAACAGATATAGTACTATTGTGGATTAGACAGAATTCTAATACAATATGAATGTCTACTTATTGTATAAGCAATTAATATTTGCATGAAAGATAGATGACAAGCAATTCAATCATAGTAAAGTAGGATGTATCATATATAAACCACAGTAAAAGATTATAGCACACAGTTATTTAACATGTTTGCCCTTATTAATGAAGTCTTTCAAAACTTATTACTTAATATAAATAGATGGTAATAATATTTACACCTAATGTTTATAATACAATGTATTTTACTGGATATATCAGAAGTTATATTTCATTGTTTGCCAGCATTTATGTAATCACTTTGTTTGTTGCTAACTTACTTAAAGCATCAAGTTTGTTTTATGTGAACATTGATGAAGGTTAGTGCATTTTAATTATCAGTGCATCCCTCTTCCCCCATTTCCTACACATAAGGATTTTCATATCTGTCATTTATTATTATAAAATGAGTGAAATTATAGGTTAAAAACAACAGAATCACTTATTGTGATTAATGATTACAAGTTCCCTTTCTATAGTCATAAATTGCCATTTTATGGCATATACTGAAAGTTTTTAGATTTAAATGGCAACCTTCTATTTTGTATAATCAGCAAAGGTTAAACTGGGTGATTATTGTCAATTTAATACTATTTATTCATAATGTGATTGTTACATTCTGTGACATTCCAAGTTCAGGCTTGTACTGTTTCCCTTGAACAACTTTGTCAGTTTGATGTCATGTATAAAACATTAGTTACCTTGGTAACAGCTTAAGTATTATGTATGGTCAAGATGGGTTACAAAACCACAATTCAAGTTAAAGCAATTACATGACTTGTTATGCATGTTTACTTATATTTCTTTCTTTTACATTTGTTAACTGGGGGTGTCTGACTGAGCTAAAAGGTCTTTTTTCAGCAGATGCTCGGGGAGAAAACTCCACATAGAAAAATTACAGATACATTTAGATATTTAGACATGATCAGTATACACACAAATTACAATAGACATGTTTTTACAGTGGTATACAGCATATCAACAGTTACAGTGGAGAGAACACACAAGAAAATATTAATTTAAAAATAAAGGTAATTAATAGATTTGTGGTGTACAGCTGAAATTTGGAACATAGGTAGAAAACATACATAGTACACAGGTATAGTACATAAATTGTGCATTAGCCAGTGTTTGTGAGTAAGAGTGAAAACTATTATCAAGTACTCTAGGTTTAGTATGTGTACCTTATCCGCTTTCACTAGCATGATGAGCAGTCATGGCACTGCCAACTTTGCTTGAGATGTTGCCTAATAAGGTTTTTAAAGAAGGCTTTGAATTATATGTTTTGTATGCTAGTGGGGAGAGAATTCCATTTTTTAGCCACCGAACTACTATATAGTGTGTCTCCAAAGCTGTTGTAGCTGTTGGTGACTTCTAGTTGTAGTTTGCTTGATCTAAGAGGCCTTTTGGCTGAGTGATGTTCTACTAGGTTTTTGAAGGCAGGACACTTATTGGGGAGGTAATTGACAGAATGACTGACACAGATGCATGTACTTTTTTAATAGTTAAGTTGAAATGACTATCAAATTTTAGGTGGAAGTCAATGGTTATTCCCATTGTAAAATGGAACAGGACAGATATATAAGAAGAAAATATATAAGAAAATCATCATGCTTCCCCTTGATGTTCAATGCAGTGTATGTCATTTATGACAAATTCAGACAATAGTGTTATTATACACAAGCCTATGTTATCAAATCCTGTCTTTAATATCTAAATTCAGCAGACGGCTTCATCTTATATGATGATTATATATTTTATGTCTAGATTTACTAAAATCATACATCACATAACTATTGTGTTTTTTTTCTTTTTTGACTGTTGCTTAGTTATTTGAGAGACCACAATCTGTAATGCTTATTCTTATTATTAGCTCCTTCCAAGCATGTTTATACAGTCCATAGACTGTAAATTATGAGACCCTTCTAGTTTCTTATTTATAAGTATATTTCCATCCTTACATACACACATATCAGTACTTCAAGCACTGGCAACAATGCCCATCCAGTTTTGCCAGAATACCATTCACTAGTTCATGTGGTGTGTTTCCAGGTTGTTCTTAAAATATCCAAACCAATATTTGTCCTGTTCCATTTTACCAGCCTGTTCCATGCAGTGGCCACTCTGCCAGTGAACCACTCAACACACCCTCCATTCCCACAGATATTTTCAGAAAGGAAATCTGATGACTCTCTAGTACTTCCCGGCAACCCCAAACACCCCTAGAATTAGCTATCCCCATATGCCCAACACGTCCGAGCAAGCTCACCTCCCAGACCACTGCAAAGGGTACTGCACAAGACCAAGTGTTCTTAGTCATTCACAATAACTCAGACTTTCACTCTTATGTAAGTCCTTAATGTGTTTGGACCAAAATATATTTTAAATATAAAATTGTGCTTATTTATTTATTGATTTTTTTATCAAGAATCAACTTAATGAGCTAAACGAAGTGTTGGGATACCATCAATATGTGTACATGTGGTTTAAAACAACCATTTTATTATATATATATATATATATATATATATATATATATTTTTTTTTTTTTATTTTTTTTTTTAAACCAAAAACTTCATTGACGAGAATCATCTCGGAGGCTCTTCAGAGCCATTAAGCATTATCATCACTCTGTCTCCATTACCATAGCAACCTGGGAGCGTCTGTTTCTGTTAGTGTATCTGTGTACTGCATACCAGAAGCTGACGATGCACCTGAAGCAAAGATTCACTTCACTGCAACTTCAAGCCTAAATTATCTCCCTTTCAGCAAGGCAGCAGCCAGGAAAAGAATGGAGAGCAAACAGATAAAAAAAAAAAAAAAAAAAAACTCCCAACAAGCTGCTACAACAAGAGATAACACATTCTTCCAGCCTTCCCACCTCTCACTCAGCAGATGTATAAACAAGCTATTCTCTGCCAAACTATCCCAAATCACAGTTTTATCCACCCCCTTCCCCTGGATCCAGGATAAAACACCAAATGTCTCTTCCTAATACACAAGCATCAGTAAACCTTGATCACAAGCTGCAACCCACAGCTTCCCGGAGATGAAAACAGCAATATATAACAGCTGCTAGACACAGCTGCATCTACACACACCATATCAGGCTTAATCAAACAGTTCTCAAAGCTATGATACCTGCCATAATTGATACTAATTATGTTTATACAGAATAATAATATTTGTACTACCTGCCAGACATGGCTGCATCCATGCACACCATATCAGGATTGATCAAAGAGCACTCGAAGATATGATACCTGCCATAATTGTTATTAACTATGTTTAGACTAAAGAATATTAATGACATTTGTACTAGCTCTCAGACACAGCTGCATCCACACACACCATATCAGGATTGATGAAACAGCACTTGTATATGTGATACCTGCCATAATTGATATTAACTATATTTAGACAGAATAATGATGACATTTGTACTAAGATCTTGGTACTATTATTTAACCAGGATATACATGACATTTCTAAATCATACTTTAACTGAAGAAGGCATTAGTCTCCATGACAGCACTCTACTGTTACTGCTATTATATATGATATTAATTTGTTACATTTGATTCTGAACTCTAATGAATGGTGCCTTCTTGAATTAGTTAATTAATTACTTAAATTATTGTAAGTAAAATCAATGAAAAATTAACAAGCTAAGTATTCATTGAGTTCAAGTAGGGGAATAGAAACTTCTATGTCTGCATTATATGTTGCTTTGTTTGGCTTATATATAATGTAAAAGTTAACCCATCTTGACCTACCTTTGTTTGGGAATAATTATTGGACTCTTTGAACTTTTTGAATAAATCATTACTGTTTCTCAGTTGTTTAAGAAACCCTACTTTTTTAAAATAAAAACAGATGATAAGTGATGTACCATATCAGTTGATACTTTGAGAGTTGTAGTTGTAAGAGTTATTTTTTGGGGACAGCTATCTTGGAATCAGTTTTTTGTTTCTTCTTCCTAGCATCAATCCAATGATTTCTTTTTGTATTCTTTTAAGAGTAGGGGTTATCCATTCCATTTCTTCTGGGATAGACACTATGTTATTATTTTTTATGAATATAGTAGTTTCTTCTAATTCATTAAAGGTTCTCATCTCCTTGGCAAAAAGTATTTTTATCTTGTCTGGAAAGGCCAGCTGTGCTTTAATGTTGTTTTGTTCCAACAGTTTTATTATTGGCCAGACTTTTTTTCCTTTATTCTAGTATTCTGGAAGAATAATCATTGTCAAACCTTATCAGGCTTTGATTGTATTTTAACGGTGATTTTCTCCAAGCAGATTTTAATATTAGTTCCTTGTCCAGAAATGAAATAAATGTTATAACTATGGATCTAGGTGGAGTGTTTGTTGAGTTAGAAGCATGTTTCCTCAGTGCTCTATGTGCCCTTTCAATTCCAAATGAAAGTACCTCTTTCAAGTCTAAAAATTCAGGAAGCCAGGTTGTTAAGAATTAAATAATGTTTTCAGGCAGACCAAAGATCCTTATGTTGTTTCTCCTTTCCCTGTTTTCTAAGCCATCGATTTTGTTAAGCAGCCATGTATTCTGTTTAAGCAGAAATTCTTTTTGGAATTCTTCCTCTTTTGAATCCCCCTTCAATGTCATTTAGAAAAGTCTCTGTATTATTATGTTTATGGTGTTGCTGTAACAGTTCCTTAAGAGTATCAGTCTGTTTTTGAGAATTTAATTTGAGGTCATTTTTAAAGCCATCCATCTTCAAACATAGTTCCTGTAAGGTAGATGTCATCAATTGCAGTTCTTTTTTCAAAGCAGCATCTGGATGAGAATTCCTTGAGTTGCTCATATTCAGTGACTCAATATATCTCCAAGTTACTTGACAGGAACATTTTTTATATCTCTACCAAAACTTATATTTATATAGTTTAGCAGTTTATGTATAGATTGCTGATGTTTTGAATTAGAAATTAATAAAATTTTCCTATATTATTATACTACTTTATGGAGCTCTCAAAATTCCCTGCTCTCAGTTGGTCATCTAGGCTCTGCCCCCCCCCCAAGATGGTGGAGATTCTGATGTTAATGATGATGTGATGACAAAGATGAAGATATAGATGCGATAAAGATGTAATGCAATTATGTCATTTACAATGTTGTAGAAAGACAATGATGGTATACCATCTTCATCATTTTTATAACTCCCTCTTCATTATCATCTTTGTTACATCAGCATGATAATCATTCATTCCTGCTTTGTTGTAATCTTTATCAACATCATAATTTTAATTGCCTTTTCATTGTCACAAGCATCATTTTTATCTTCATTATGTCATCACTTTGTTGTAATTAATACATTTTTGTATTCATGATCTGCATCATCACATTGTCATCTTCATTACCATTGTCTTTTTCCCCCTTTAAATGATCCTTATCTTTATTATCAGTCATTCTCATCACCCAGTTCTCAGTATCATTATCACCTTTATCATATCGTCAGTGCATTTTCATCATCATTTGCATCACATCCTCATTGTCATCTTCACTGCATCTTCATGAACTGCTCTTTCATCTTCAACACATTTCAATCATCTTCTACATCATCTTTACCACATCCTTGTCATTGTTACCATTGCATCTTCATATTCTTTATATTTCATTATCAGAGCCATCGTCATGATCATCATCATAGCATCTTCATCTTCACAGATGCACAGACTAGTAAAAAACTTTTATTCCAGCACAAATGCAGTTAATATATAATACACACAAACATCATTTACTGTAGGGCTATTATTGAGATAATTTAAATATCTGTCTTTTCTTCCTAAAATGATCATGCTATGGTAGATATCGGCTTATTACAATATTACATCTATGTTTTACAGTGCAGTCTGCATTAGATTTCAACACACAAGGTGCCTCAGTGTGCAGCACAATCAGTCTATCAGACAATCACTTAATGAATAACTAATTATGTTATATTCAAATTAAAATTAATGAAAGTAAAATAATTACCACTCTACTCTTCATTAGGTAGGTTATCTTGCTCCATGTTATTTTTCTTACCTTTTATTGCAACATAACTGCATTAATTAATTGACTGATTAATTAATCGATTGATTAATTAATGTATTTATTAGTTGTCTGACTGAGTGACTGATTGAGTTACATTCTTTGTCACTTTTTGTCTTGAAATCTACTGCAGACTAAAGAAAACAAGCCCAGCCATTACAAACAGCTTCTCCCAACAATGATATCAGAATTTGTAGCTAGATGATAAAATATCAGGAAGAATTTTAACTGCTGCTCAGCAAGCAGTGGATACAAACACATTTTAAGCTTAAATAAATATAGTCCACACAAATAACAAAAGTAAAAGCATATTTTAGTGTTAGAAATTCCACTTTATATGCTGAGAGCCAAATTACAGCAAAAAGAAGTGGTAAACGATGACTGAACATGATCTGTAAGCATTTGTCCCTAAAGATTGCTACAAACTGATAGTTTTAGGAGTGCAATTTGCATGTTATGACCAGATGTGGCCTGAGGCTGTGTTTAGTAGATGCCAGGAGGCTGTATTTTATTAGACAGTTAGTTAATAATTTGCAGACAATGTACTACAATACCTCTGAAACAGGTTCAGGATGCTGTTTAGTCCATATTTTTATGTCTTATGTGGGTTGCCATTTTTAAATAGTGAAATACTTTGCTTTTTCCACATGGTTGAGAACTATCCTTTTCTTGGGCTTCTTTTAATATGTTCTGCTAAGAATAATGACCCTTTAATTTGGAGAATACTTCTTTGCTGCAGTTACTCTGATAGATTGGAAAAGAAAGTGTGGATTATCTTTGTCCCCTACAAAGTTTGTAGGTATGATATATGTGTTTTGTTTTGTGCATTGTGAGAGTAGTACATTCACTTTCCCCAAACATGTTAAGGTCCCAGCTATAAGAAGGTCATTGGTTGCCACAATGCAAGCCAGTGTCAGGATTCCAGATTGGTTGTCCATGCAGGTAAGCTATCCAACTTTGGACGGAACACAACACAGACTTTTCACCCGACCTAATAATTCAGTAGGAACTCAGAATATCTGACTTTTGCCTAAGGGTTCCAGCAGGTCTGTCCCTCTGGGTAAGCCATCCAGCTAAGTACATGACTTTCTGCAATAACACAGATCGTTCTACTCCCCTAGAATGTCACTAGAAAATTACTGAATGTGAATGTAACACAAGATGTAGTAGGAGCTATATGCCTGCACACTGAAAGAATGAATACATTTGTTTCCTGACTACCCCACAAAAAAGTCCACCCTCAAAGACCTATGGCTAGATTCTTCTTCTGCAGCCATGCACCTTTACTTAGAGCAGCTCGTTGCATTAGAGGGATATTTGCTTCCTTGCTGCTGATGCCATGTGCCTTTGTTAATCAATATTGTCATTCCCCAACTTCATTTGAATAAGGTAGTAGCACTTTGCATTTAACTAGGCACAGGTTCTAGAGCTCTTAATCTATGTCACATACACATTATGTTCAACAACACTATACTATACTTTAGTGAGGAAAAAATACCAAATAGAATTTAGCAAAGTCTTAGTAACACACACTGCACAGATGTTACTAGTGGCTCCTCTCAGACTACATAGAGTGTTCTGCACATGCCTAGGCTGATTGACTCATGCAGTTCCTCATTTGTGGACTGCTTCAATATTCCCACCCCTATCTTCAGCTGCTCAGCCTATAGTCAGATTTATAGCTAGCAAGCCCCTCCCATCTTACACATCACAAATCTTACATATCACCCAATGAAACATATTGAAATAAAGCAAAGGGATAATATTGAATAAAAAATGACTCTATTAACACACTTTCTAATGCTGCTGTATGCCAATTTGTTTCACACCCCTTAAAATACAAAGTCTTTTATTAAAATATTCTGCCCAGACCACTCATATCCTCCTTTTCAGATACAGAGTAATTTTATTAAAAATAGTCTGCCTGTGCCTCATTTATCCCCCACAGAATAATCTACTTTACCCCTGTGGTAGGTGACAATATTTCTTCATATCTGCTTAGTAAAATCTTTCACAGTAATTACTCAAACTTTGATAACTATGTGGTAGGTGACAATATTTCTTCATATCTGCTTAGTAAAATTGTTCATAGCAATTACTCAAACTTTGATAACAAAACTACCATCCAAACCTATATTAATTTCTCCTACTAACAACTTTACTACCATTACAAGCTGGTGATATACAAGTTATTCCTGGATCCCAATCATTCACCACAGTAGTCATAAGTATTTGCAGTGTAACTAACATGTGACCTCAACTCTGAATCTTGGTTGAAAGATAGTGCTCAGATACCATCCCAAATCTCCCAAGCCTATACACATTCAATGACTATTTCCCTAGAAATAGAAAAAGTGTAGTATGCATAGTAACATTCTCACCACTGCCGCTGAAAGAAGTAACTCCACCAGACATAAAGATCCCAAATTGTCTCTCATCCATAAAACAATGTCTAAACATATTACAATATTCATTGCAACTATGTGTATTCTTTTCCACAATTCTCTAAATTTGAATTTGTACTTGGTAAATTTTTTTCTATTACTAGACATCCTAAATAATTATTCTTGGAGACATTAATATGGACTGCTTTGGTCCCTTAAACACCTAAGTAGTCAGACTGTCTCTGACCAAGACCCTTGCCTAAGTAGTAAATAATGGTATCAGATTAAATCAAGTTACAAATACTCCCTGATGGGTATTACCCTAACAAAAACTACAGAAAAAATAAGTCTTTATGTATATTCCCTAATTCACTGAGTGGTCACTACCATATAATTTAATCTTGGTCACTAAAAAAAAAAAAACTTTCCTAAGCTGTGCATTCATAGATCTGTTACTAGGCTAACAACCCAGGGGACCTTTCTAAGCCTGGCCAGGTTTTCCCAAAAGAATAATTATGTCCTGTACCCAAATAAGACATTGAGAGCCAGGAATTTATAAGCTACCTCTGTCGATAATGACATGGGTGCCAGTGCTGGTGTAGATTTCCTATATCCCATCCACTGGTCTAGGTTGTGCTTAAAATGGGTAATAAACAAATTCAGCTTCACTTGGATGGAAAGCCTGTTCCATAGGAGGGAGGATATCTGGATCACATATCTGTTTCTACAGCATGTTCTGTTTGAGACAGACAAAATTCAGGTCCCTAGACCTTGCATTTCTGGTACTGTATGACTTACGAATATGTAGGAGATTCATAAGTGTGGGGTTTGCAGATGCCTCATAAGCCAGGCATAGATCACCCCTCAGCACTCTATAGAAGACTGAGTTGAGGGAAAGGACATTAAGGTGCTCTGCATAATGCAGGTTTGTTATACACTGAATTCTTTTTATAAGAAACAGCTGAGGTCACTCTAGTTCCTGCATATGCATTGTACTCTATGATTGATCTGATAAGGGCAGAGTACAGTCAGATAATGACCTCTTTGGACTTAGATGCCATGCCCTTACTTATAAGTTGTGCAACATAAAAGGATTTCCTCACCACTATGGTCACATGGTGGTCTAAGCTATGGCTATTATCTACATGTATACCCAGATTCCTGACCACTCGGTCAACTCTTAGGGGTGTATTATCAACATGGTAATTAGCCAGGATGGTTGACTTCCCAAAAGGTACAATTATACATTTCGTAGCATTGAGTTTAAGACCATGGCTTTAGCACTATTTGTTAGTCACAGATAAACCTTCTTGAATAATGCTAGTGTCTGCAGGAGAGTCAATGATAACCCCCAGCTTGCAATCATCTGCAAACTTAGTCAGCCATAAACCTTCAGCATTTGCTTCCATTTCAGAGAAATAGATGCCAAAAAGAAGCAGGCCCAGTACCAAGCCCTGGAGGGATTCCACTAGTGATTAGCCTCTTGGTAGATGTTGCCTTACATATATTGACCACCTGGGTCATATCAGTAAGCCAATTGGCTATTCAATGGGTGATAAAATGGTTTATACCTAAATTAGTGAGCTTGTATATAATGCCTGAGTGGGGTATTGTATCAAAAGCCTTGTGTGCACAGTCTTACCTTCATCCAATGTTTTGCTGACCCTCTAAAAAGTCCAGTAGATTTAATAGGCATGACCTTCCTTTAACAAAGCCAAACTGTGATAGGTCTAGTGTTTGCAGGTAACCTATCTCCTAATTTATCATATCCATGATAATTCTTTCCATGGCCTTACATACAAGGCTGGTAATACTTATGGACCTGTAGTTACCCAGATCAGTGGTCAGACCTCTTTTGTGCAGGGAAATGACTGCAGCTATCTTCCATTCCTTGGGCACAAAAGATGACTGAAGGCCCTAGTTGAAAAGTGATTCAAGTGGACTAGAGAGGAAGTGTTTCATGCTATTTATTAACTTATTACAGCCAAGTGCTCCTTCAGGCAATTCTGCAGTTACCTCCTACTGCGCTTCTAGGTGTCAAATACTACTTGTTCATATTTTCTTGGAATATCAATTCAGCTCTGAGGAGATGAAGTTTTTGAGTGTGACAAAAGCATTAATTCCAGCATTGTTTGGAATTCCAAAAGTTCACAAATCGAATATTGCCCCCCCCCCCCAATGAGACTGACTGTGGCGGCAAGGGGCTCAAAAACAGAACCCGTATTAAAACTGATAGACCATCATTTAAAGATATTTTTCAGGATAAATCCCATGTGCTTAGAGACTCATGGCACCTATTGAAAAGTTTGGCCAAATGTGAATATAAAGAAAACATTATTTTTTAGCATCCATGTTAAAGACTTATTTTTGCCCATCCCCCATGATGAAGGGATTGATTACTTTACAGAAACATTATTGTCGGGGAGCAGAATGGAATCTGATTCAGTTTATGTTTTGATTTCCCTGATGGATTTGGTTCTGAGACACAACTTTATTTGGTTCCAAGAAGAATATTTAAAACAAACAAGGGGAGTTGCCATGGGAGCTCCCTGTGCTCCAGTACTTGCAAATATTGTGTTGTGGTGGTGGGAGACTTTATATATTTTCAGATCATCATATGAAAAGTCAATTTATAAATATTTTAGTTACTTCAATGGCATCCTGATACTGCGGGATGATGACGTGCAAAAACTCCTAGTATTTGTGGAGTACATTAACTTTACTACTGCTTTTTTGACATTTACACACACTGGATATTGATAGTGTGAATTTTTAGGATGCCCATCTCTATAAAAATATTGATAAACAGCAATATGAGTCTTCCATTTATAGGGGAACCAACCTTTTCTAATGCTTTTTTTTTTAATTTTGACAGTAATCACCCCCATTGGCAAAAAAGGAATTTGGTTAAAGGCCAGATGATAAGGCTTTCAAAGCTGGATACTGATTGCATTGTGAACTTTCCTTATTAAATAGGAAGTTAAAGGAAAGGAATTACCCCCAAAAATTGTTGGAAGAACAAGAAGCTGTGGTTCTTGAGTGTAGAACAATACTCTACCCCCCTTTTAAGGTTTACAGATTCTCTGTGCAAAAAAATTGTACCAGACCTTGTCAACAATGCCATTTGTGTTGTAACTTATAACTTGCACTCCCCTATTATTAGACAAATAATTGAAAAAAACTGGGGTACAGTGTTTGGAGCATTTAGATTAATTGAGAGTTTAGGCCAATTACCAACGATTGTGTATAGAAAAGGAAAAAAACATGAAGAGTTTGTTTGAAAAGAAGAACAAACAAGGAACAATGAGTAGTCAAGGTAGAATGAAAAACTGTGGTGCATGTAAGGAGTGTAGATTTATTTATGACACAACCTACGTAACCACAGGTAAACATCAGAGGATCTTACCTATTAAGGCAAATTCTGACTGTAACACCAAGGGGATAATATATGTTGCTACCTGTTCAGCATGCCCTGCCTTCTATACAGGGAAGACTGACAAACCTCTCAGGAAAAGAATTTACCAACATATATATGCCATCAGGAGAAAGGACAGTATGAATGCCTTAATTAGGTATTCAAAAGTTTGTCCCAATTTAAAAAAATTGTATTTTGTGTTCTTGAGACGTTGTTGGCGAATGATAGGGGTATTTGGTCAGTATTTCTTGAATTTAGGGAGACACATTGGCAAATATTATTGAATGCTACTCAACCTCCTGGTATAAATGAAAGTATACCTATTAGTAGTTTATTAGCAATGAAAGTGGATATTATTTAAAAGTTTTATTATTGTCAATATGCTACATACCTATTGCATTAGACCACCTAAGAAGTAAATATTATTAAGCAGTTCACCCGTTCAGGAAGTTTTTAATCTGAATCTTAATTTCATTTTAAAGCTTACATTTTATACTTATGTTGCATTATGTATTACAATTGTCTTTAAATTCATACATTGATTTGATTTATTTTATGTAGCATGATGTGAATTTTAGAGTGATAC
This sequence comes from Protopterus annectens, assembly GCF_019279795.1. Taxonomy (NCBI): domain Eukaryota; kingdom Metazoa; phylum Chordata; order Ceratodontiformes; family Protopteridae; genus Protopterus; species Protopterus annectens. Next base: position 957,881,841 of record NC_056744.1, on the reverse strand, counting down.
ATTTGGGTATGTTTTTGTTTATTTTACAAATGAAACAAACATTAACAATAGCTGCTGTATTGTAAAGCTGTATGAACAAAAAGCTTTTAGTAGTCATTTAATACTTAACTTTAATCACCTTAATTCAACTCAATTTAATTTAACTTAATTAATCAATAGTTGTTTTTGATAGGTTGTTTTTTCCTTTATAAAGAAGAAGGAAGTTGTATGAGTGTTATCTGATGAAGTTCCGTGGACTAAATAAAGGAACAAAAGTGTTTATTTTTATATGGTGTTCTGTAGTGTGTCTTTCTTCTGATCACATTCAGTTGTTTTTTTGTTTTTGTTTTTAGTGTCATTAGTTTGGCTTTAATTCATACCCATGGTGGTGGTGCTGCAGTAGCGCTGTCACCTCACAGTAAGACGCTGTCCAGTTCGATTCTCAGCTAGAGCGTATTCTGCGTGGAGACATGCGTGAATGGGTGTACCTTTTTTGAAGGTTGTGCGTCAGGGCTGGTAACTCAGCATGTAAAAATCAACTACCAATCATTAGCGGACCGGAGTTCCGCTGTGGTGACCCCTAACCGGGAAAAGCCGAAAGACACAAGAAGTTTGGCTTTAATTCATATTTGCATTAATAATTCCAAAACCATGCTACATACAAAGTACCATAATATTTTATCTTGAAGCATACATAATGACAAATAAAACTGTATTGATATTTGACCTCTGTCAATGAATATTTGCTAGAACTGTAAGTTGATAACTTAATTTTTTAAAGGCTCAAGCCACACCCACTGGGAGTTAAAGCTACACTCTCAAAAGAGCTGTACTGGAGGAAATGAGTTAAACATCCTAGGATGTTATCAGGTCCCAGTGATGCAGTGTTTTTGGCCTTGGAAAGTGAATTGTTGACCAGTTCTCTATTAATGGTTGGGGGAATTGTGTTATATGGTATTTCCTTTGGACTATCAGGGGAGAGTGGAGGTAGAAATTTGAGCTGAACATGTCAGCCAAAAGGTTGGCAATGGCCTCCGGTTCAATGTGGGTGATGCCATTTGCAGTAAGTTCTGCACATTGTTGTGTATTTCCTCTGAGGTTATGAACATAGCTGAAGAAAGCTTTGTGGTTGTGCTTTGCCAGGGGAAACATTTCTTCTTCAAATTTAGCATTTTAAGTATTAGTTAACCCTCTTAGCTGCATTTAGATTGGTCAAGGGGGATTTAGTATATATTGCTTTATTCCTCCTATGCTTGACCAAGTTTTTTTTTCTTTTGTTGTATAAACAATTGATATTGTGATTCTATCAGGGTGGCTTGTCTTTTGAGTTTGTTTTATTCTTAATACGAATGGGCACAGCTCACTTTATACAGCTATCAATATGGCTCTACAGAGATTTTGTAAATAGCTCAGAATATGCTATGGTGTTTCCTGGGTTTGGGGTGCTTGAAATTTAGCTAAGGTGTTGCTTAGTAGAGAATGGTTAGCCTTGTAATAGTTCCTAAATGTTTTTAGTTTTACCAGATCCCAAGGTATAATTTTTATTTTAAGTAATACTGCCTTATGGTGAGAGCTGATGAACGAAGATATTACATTAACGGAAGAATATTGCCACCCGCCCCCCTCATGTTCGTGAGTACAAGGTCAAGGAAGTTTTTACCCCTGGTAGGAGAATGGACCAATTGTTCCTGGATGTTGGTATTAATAAAGTTTAGGAATCTCTGCGGTTGTGCATTAGAAGTAGTGCAGGATTCCCAGTCTGTAGAGGGGTAGTTGAGATCCCCCATAAAAAAAAAAAAAAAAAAAAAAAGAAAAAAATAAATGAGTTGGCTAAAGACAGACTGTCAATCTTAGCAATATGGGCTGGACTTCACTACTTGCAAGAAGTAATCCAGACATAACCCTTTCAATTTGTTCAACACCTTAATTACTATTCAGAACAAACTCTGTCCTCTAACAGGGGACTATGATTGCTAAACTCACATGACTTATACCTGGCCTTTTAACACATGCCTCATAGCACAGGAGATGGTCATTAATATCTGTACCATCAACACTCTCAGTTGCCTTATTGCATACAAGGAAAATGTGAAACTCACAGAAGGTCCCTTTCATAGATCTGAAAAGGTTGCTTGAGTGTGTGGACCTTAACATCCTGATGAAATATTCAAACTCACTAGGGACTTTCATGGTAATCAAATGTCAATAAATAAAATAAATAAATGTAGATTCTCAGAAGAGGTTTCCACCTGGGTCTCTAGGTATCTGTGTCATAAAATAGCTACTATTATTTCCAATAAACAACAGTCATTGAAACAATACATACTGGTGTTTCCCAAGGCATAGGGTTTGGCCTGCTTATATTTTTTCTGCTCACAAATGATCACCCTTGAGATGTTTGCAATCTTAACTGCTCTCTCTCTATGCAGATGGCATAGTCATCACTAAAGCAGCAACTTCAACACATGAAATAAACACTACACCACATAATGATTTTAAAAGGGTTAGGAATTGATTGCAAGCTAAAAAAAATCCTGTAATACAAGGAAATCAATAGTTATGTTTTGGGAACCAATAAGTGACTATTACAGTCTTGTTTAATAAAATCATCCCAAAAGGACTCACCTTTTAATCGTCATCCAGCAAAAACTGCCTTGGAATAATTTTGATTAAATGCTAACATTCCTTATTCACTCTCCAGGACAGTCAGAGAAAATGCTTATTCAACTCAATGTAGTCTACAAATTTTGTCAGAATCATAAATGAAATGCTGCCCAAGTTCAAATATTCTCTTGTTATCACTGCACTATATTCCTAACAGAACTTGGATATCCAGAAAAAGGCAGAGTAAAATTCTTAGATTCATTGATCTCAGCTCACATGATCAGCATAATGGTCTAACAAACAAAAAGTCAGTGCAGGTAAAGGCAATATTCCTTCCTATCACTTTCACATTGAAATTTGCAACTATTGCACACTATTAAAAAAACCTGCTGCACTTTCATAGTACCTTATATGACCTCAGGATCCCAGATAATTACCTCCTCACCAGGCTACAGTATATGATAACAACAGTAGAAAATATTCTAGTAAACTAACTCCTGCAACTTGTAACATGAGTCCAAAAAAAAAAAAACATAGATGCATTCCTACCTATCAGTTCTTCAGAAAATTACTTTAAAGATATCTTATAGACAGTTTCCAGTGCAATTGTTATAACATGCTTATGTAAACACTACCATTTAAAATACCCTTTGGTCATATACTCTTTCCTGCCAATTAAACACCCCAAGTTAAAACTGAAACTGTAACTTTAACTTGCAAATATATATATATATATATATATATATATATATATATATATATATATATATATAACTGTCAGTCTAGCATTAATAAGTTCTTTCTTTAGTTTTAATTTACTAATACTCTAATGAAATAAACCCCAGTGATTCAGAAATGATCCATGTGTGATCACTGTGAAGCCAACACTGTTTACCCTGCATGCACAATAAGCCTCAACACTTAACTACCTGTGCAAGAGGTCAGGCAGTACACTTGACAAGAAACTTCTCACCACAGTTGCAGTACAGACCTATGGCCAGATACCTCATGTCCAGACTAAAGTATGACCAAGCATCAATGGTAAATCACAGGTCTGGCCACACAGATCACAAAAGATGCATTGTTGTGACTGAAAGCAGCGTATATGCAGAGAAATGTTCTGTGGACTGGAAGATGTCATTGATGACTAAAGGTAGAGTGTAGAGGTTGTACTGTAGCAATGGAAACCATAGAGCTGGGCAGAAGAGAGTAAAGGGAGCTGCCTAATAAACAAGGCTACAATGCAGAATGGGGTATGGCAATAACAGAATGTAGAATTATGCAAACCTTAATAGAGGTAGGATACAGATAAGGAATATGATATACTGACCTACGCTACTCCTGATTACATTTGAGTTTGAACCATGTACCTGTACTATAATATGAATGTCATTAAACAATGAAATTATGAAACCCTCAGGGGAGCTGACCTGTCATCTCAGGCCACTTGCATTATATCTTAATTTCCTTAACAAGATATGCCACAGGAACACACATGGGGAAGGGGTCAGGAAACACAAATTTCAGAAGAATGCTAGCAAGAAAAGAAAAGAAAATGGCTTTGGACCTATGCCTTTGTAAGAGATGTTCTGTGAACCAGTGCATTAACAAGGTATGCCTCAGGAGCACTAACAGGGAAGGTGTCAGAAACACACACATTTCAGGGTAATGTAACACAGTTGCAGACTGAAAACCAGATATTTTGAAGATGCTTACAACCCTCAAGGATTAAAGCCTTCCACACAGTGTATTGGCAATGTACACATCTCTTCATGAGTACACTGAGCTATGGGAGCCATTACACTAAAAGTACTAGTTTTAACTTAGATATTTGCATGGAAACACATCATCACTTGGCTTATTTTTTGTGACCGATGGCAATATCTTCAGCATATGACATAGATTTCATTCATTTTTTGCCGTAAGATGACGTGTCATTTCTTTGTAGTTATATATGGGCATCAAGACTGCTGTTTGCAAACTGTCCTGTAATAAATATATATATTTATATATATATATATATATATATATATATATATATATATATATATATATATATATATATATATTTATGTGTGTGTGTGTGTGTATGTATATATATATATATATATATATATATATATATATATATATATATCCATCCATCCTCAGTTCTTTTTCCCATTTTGCACATGGGGTTGGGGTGTCACTTTAACAGTGACAATCATCTCGAGCCCAGGTTTTATATATATATATATATATATATATATATATATATATATATAAGCCCTTTTGGGCAGGTGTATGGTATGCTTATCTGTGTTTTGATCAGATTAAAGGTTAGAAAAGGAAGTATATGACAGAGATGAAAAGGTGAGGTAAGCAGTGGTTAGAACACAAAGTATGCCAATAAGGAATTGAGCAGGACTGATGTGTGGTAGGAGCATAGGATACGGCTATCCATCGAAGACCAAAGCATCAAATGGCATATATCATCGAACATGCCATTTATCGAGGTGTTCCAACTATGATCGAATTACAGTAGGGATAAGAAAATTTGCCCTTTCCCCACTGTAGTAAGATCTCATAGTTGATATATATAATTGGCGGGGGGGTGTGGGGGGGCTGTGGAGATTTTGACGAATGTCATTTTCAATATAATACCATTCGATGCTTTCCCCTTTTGATGAAAAACTACAGACCCAGGAGCATATCCCTCAAATTCTAAAATATTAAACAAATCCATAAATTTATTTTTCCACCTCAAAAAATCCAAATCTACCAGATCCACTAGAGCAAGTGACTTAAACCTTAGCACGGATATAAATAGGACATGCTGGAGGGATCGATTTGTCACCCAGAGACTCCCTATGCTGTGGAATAAAATCCCGGTCCATGTGAGGCAGAGCACCTCACTGGCTCTGTTCAAGAGAAATCTTGACCGGTGGATGGGAGATCGTTGGTTTACCCCGGGAATCATCTCTGTGTCACTGCTGGACAGAGGCACAACAAACTAATGGGCACAGTATTTTTTAACATAAGGGGTGGCGTAAGCCACAAAACTTTGGACTAGGCTTATAAATGCCTTAGGGCTGATAGCCTAGTATAAACCTATGAACCTATGAACCTATTTATTTATTTTTACATTTGTTGACCGGAATAGTCCAACTGGATACATGTCCATTTTCAGCGGAGGCTCGGGGTGAAAAGCTCCAAACTTACAAACAAATAAAGGCAAGTAAGTTACAGTATATGTGCAAACATATTGTATTAACATACAAGTTACAGTCTCACATTTCAAGATTATGAAGAATACAGTTTATTTTCAGAAACATATACAAATATGTTACAGTTTCTCTTATCAAACCTATAGGTGCAGCTATTACAGAGTATCTGCAGAGATGTTACAGTTTCTCTTTTCAAACCTTTTAGTGTAAGAGGTAAGTCGCTGTGAAAAAAAATTGCAGGGATTATGCATTAAAACACCACAAAGGCACCAATGGCATGCAATAACCACTGAAGCACAGCCACAATCATGACTGCAACACATGCAATGGCTATGTTACCTCACCATAACTGTTGCAAATCCCCACAGTCAGGATTTTTCTTAAACTAATTTTCACTACACTACTTTGGACAATGTGTTCAAAGTTCACACATTGTCATCGGTATGATTATAGTTATCCAGTGGAGTTTATAACACTATTTCTCTAACCAATTCATTGCTGCCAAGGGTCAAATACAGACTATGACAACAGTTCACTTCACCTCTATAGGGTTCCACATGCCTAAACACAGTGGGGCTCACAACTTTCTTGAAACGGTTGTGATTAACTCCACATTGGAGAACGTCCTCTGCTCATGGGTACTTCAAAGTTGTACTTCACAAGTTAAAGACAGAAAGTCACACTACTCCATTACCAGTTAACAGAATTAGAACTCTTTTCATTCAGATTCCAAGTTTCATTGTGATTTGAGAACACAGTTGTCTCCCTCGGTTATGGACTATTTTTAATGGTGGTCTGGGTAGCTATAAATGTGACTGTTTAGTACTTGGGCATCACCTGTAAACATCTGCTATTTAGCAAGAATTCCCAAAATACAGTTTAAAATAAAGACATAAAACAATATTGTGAAAGAAAGGATACCCAGCAGAAGGCTGTCAGAGGTTATTTTGGGCCATGGAAAGACAGAAGCATCTAGATGACAAAAAAAGTACTTATGGCAATCAACAACTTGGTATGAGGCCAATTATTGTCATAGCTATGTGAATACCATCAAAAAATGAAAGGCAGTCAACATAGTTTTCCACTCCATCCTAGAGACTTGGACTCCTCTGCCAAGATAAAAAATAATTTAAAAAAGAAAAGAAAATGTTTCAGAGTGTGCAGGCAATTGGAGCCATTGTCTCAGAGGCATAGAGCCCTGATTGTGGCTTGCTACCAGAGTTAGATTTTCCACCTATGAAACAGGGGAGGAGTGGTATGCATTGTAAGCTTGCCTCTCCTTAGGGGGTGATGGAAGTGTATGACCGGGGTATCAGTATCCCATGACTGGATCTACAGTGGACTATGAAATGCCAGTTTGTTAGAAAGTTCTGACCTTCCTGCTATTGTAATACTTTTTGCGTTACTAACATTACTTATTAAAATATGTCAGAAGTTGAGTGATGTCATCACTACTTAACACTTCTAACAACAGGTCAGCAAGTATCACTGTTCCAGCCTCTGGGATGCAGATGTGCTGAGTGCTTCTGGTGCTGGTGGAGCTACTGCTGCCCTCTGTGGGAGATGACAGGCCTTGCTGGTTTGATAGGTGTAGGCTGCAATGCCGATGGATATAGTAGTTAAAGAAAATGGATAGGAAACCTTGTTTCTAGGGAGTTACTTAGTCAAATGCATCATTTCTAATATGTATGATATAAATTGCTTAGAGTTTTCAGCTTTTTTTTTCAGATTTAATTAGTGAAGGTGTTCGGAGTAAGGGTGATAATCAAAACTGTGAAACACTTTTTCCAGTTGTTAACATTTTGAAAAACAGTGCTTCTCAAAATCTTAGCAGTTGCAGTAATAATATTCAGACCTTTACTCAAACTGACTTTGAGATAATTGTTACAAGTGTTTGTATGTTTGATATCACTACTCAGACTATCATATATGTATAGGTCAAACAGGAAGGGGAGGAGTATGTACATTTCTGCAAAGTTTTCTTCTGTATTAGACTCTAGTGATGAGAAGTTAGAATTTTTGACTGTGAAATTGACTAGTGATGGAGGAGGTAAGAATGTGGCCCTTTTCTGTCATTCACCAAATGTACCTAATGAACTTGTTTTACTGAATCAACAAATAATTTCTTGTCTTAAGAAGAACTATGATATAATTGCTGGTGACCTAAATTCTCCTAGTTTTGACCGGTCAATACTGTCATCATCTAATAAACTGGAATATAAGATCTTAAGTGAGAATAACTGTAACTGAGAATACTAAGGGAAGTAAGGTACTTGATCTGATTTGGCTACTTGACAAATTAAAAACTAAATATTATAATACATCTCCAAAGCTCAGGAATTCAGACCATCTGTATGCAGGTGAAAAAAAATTCTACAGATCAGACGTTGCCGTGATTAATACTGAAATCTTACAATGAGACTGGGATTTTGTGACAAAAGCTAAACTATATGTGAAATTTAGAATGTTTTTATCAACATATGGACAGTGATCGACCATTTTATCCAAACATGTACTTCTACAGAAGGAAACATTTTAGTTCTCCCTGGTGGAGTAGAAAACTTGAATCAGTTAGAAGAAAAAAAAAGCTGTATAGGTATTGTAGGGCTTATCCAATTGTGATAAACAAGTATGCTTATAATAACTATAAGAAATATTTTATACGATTAGTTACAGAACAGAACATTGGATTGCCTATGAAATAAAGTTGGGTATTAGTGTATTGGATAACAAAAAGGGCTTGTTTAAACACTTACAAGGTTATGGTTTGGATGATACTTCAAGTTTAGTGTTAAGTGAAAGTTCTGGGTGTATAACAGACCCCAAGATTTTTGCTAATTTATTTGTTGATGCTTTTCAGTAGACCGTCTATAAATGGTATTGACTTTAATTTTCCATCAAACTTAGCAGGTAGCTATCTTCAATTAAAGGATGATCATGCAAAATTATCTTTAAATTTTATTAAAATGAATTCAGCGGCTGGGCCAGATGGATTAAATGGCTATTCTTTTAGAGGTATAAGTGATTGTGTCTATCCTTGTTTGGTCTATTTGTTTCATAAAACTTTAATTGAAGTTTTTTTTCCAAAACTTTGGAAGAAGGACATTGTTCCAATATGTAAAATTCACTCTGGTTATACTATTGTCGTCTATATTTTTAGTGGTATATATCAACATGTATTCATGTCTGGAGGATCTAGTCTGTCTAATTGGGTTGAATTGTATGACAATATTATAAATATGTTGGACGAAGGCCTACCTACACATGTGGTATACTTAGATTTGGCAAAGACCTTTGATTCACTTCCATGCTCTGTCTCTGTTAACATACTGGGTATGATAGACATTCATGCATTTATAAAGAGATTGGTTATAAACTGATTGGTGGGTCAGAAAAGTAGAGTTAAGATTAAGAGCAAATTTTCAAAATATATATTCATTAAATGTGGTGTTCCCCAGGCATCGGTTTTTGGACCTCTGTTGTTTGGGCTGCTTATGAGTGATTGTCCAACATCTAAACAAAATTAGAAGGAAAAGCAACACTGCGGTGTAGGCAAATTGGTCCACCAAAAATACTAGTATCCAGTGTAAAAAAATATAGGAGGCACCTGACCAAGGCAGGTGAAGATAAAGTTCGATTTTAATCCACAGACAAAGTACAAACAATGGTGAGCGCTTTTGTAGCAAGAGCTACTTCATCAGACAGTTAAATCATTACTCACTCATATTTAAAAGTTACAACCAGCCAATCAGAATCAAAGTTCAATTAAGATAATACTATTAAGCTGTAAATTAACAACAATATAACAGACATACTTAAAGTGCCAAGTCTAGTCTGTAGTCCTAGAATAAACCTATAAAATATATTTAAAATATATTTAAAATTACATTTACAATTTTTTATCTGCGCAATGGTTTATGAGTAAGTACATTAAATGTGGTGTTCCCCAGGCATCGGTTTTTGGACCTCTGTTGTTTGGGCTGCTTATGAGTGATTGTCCAACATCTAAACAAATTTGTTTGAGTAAATTTGCTGACCATTTAAAGTTTGGAGGTACCATAAAACATATAGTAGATCACTGGTGTTTGCAAAACTTTTTAGATGTGTTAACTATATGAATACAACAAAAGGGTATAAAATGTAATAATAATACATGTAATAATAATAAATGTTCAGTTAATATTGGTGCTATTAATAATAGTTATGCATATGCTTTGAATAACTGCATTTGTCTAATGGTCAAACAAGTCAGGGATTTAGATGTAATTGTTTATTCATCTGCCTCTTTTGATTCTCAGGACAATTGCATTATTAAGAAATGTTATGGATTAATAAAGAATATTTTAGGACCTTTACATCTTGGAAAAAAGGTTGTTAGGGTAATTTTTTCCCAGTATTCATAATAGAATATTATAACTCTTTTTACGTGTTATGAGTCTCACAGTTGGCTAAGCTTGAGAGTATTCAAAGAACATGTACCAAATATGAAATTGGATATGAATCTTTATCATATGTTAAGCGACTTGAGAATGTATTACTTTATTCAGTGACTTATATGTTCATGAAGGCTGATCTAATTCTGGTGCATAAGTGTTCTAAAGTTGAAGTTTTTATGCAATGTTGGGAGCTGGTTTTATTAATCATAGTTTAAACACTAATAACAATAACTTATTAGTTCATTTACCTAGTGTTAGTTCTAGACTGAATTTTTCATTTTTTCCATTTTTAGACCTGGCAGATTATGAAACACCCTACCTATAGATATTTGGTATGCAAATAGTTTACAAATGTTTAAAATCTTTATTAGACTTATGGTTGAAAAAATGATTGTATGTAACTAGGCCTAAATTAAAGCAATCCCTTAACTGGTCTTATTGCCTCTCAGCTTGAAATAGATTTCAATTAATCATTTAATTGAAAAAAAAAACAAGCTACAAAATAAATGTATGCAAGAGAAAATATAATGATGAAGATGGCTGGGGAAGAATTTATTTATTTATTCATTTAGTTTATTTTATTTTACATTTGCTGACCGGGTTTGTCCATTTTCAACGGAGGCCCGGGGAGAAAAGCTCCACATGTTCTACAGATTATCATTAACAAAAATAAGTAAACAATCAACAACTGGTTTACAGAAAATATTCAAATCAACTTATACATGAAAAACAGGGATTTACTACAGTACACTAATCATTATGTCTGTCAGATTTAGAATCATATGTCCTACAAGAAGAAAATAAATGCAATCAAAATGGGTGATTTTGTGGACACTGATACAGTTATGCATAATACAAGTTTAATAAAGGAAGAACTTAAACAGGAATGTCATCAACATGTTTGTCTGAATAAGGCATATGTCATGGGGGGAGGCTAAGCCAAAAGCCATTCTCACATGCATCCTGACATAAAATAATTATATAAAATTATATTACTAACAGGAGCTATTTATGAGCATACTGTAGTCAGTGCATCAATTTGTTTTGACAATAGTAAAAATGTACATATATATATATATATATATATATATATATATATATATATATATATAATATACATGCTGCTCACACAATGCATATGTACATCAGAGCTGATAAATGAGGGACAGATACTTCTGTTGTATATTGTGAATGCCCAGCAAAATACTGCTTATGGATGTGACATATCTGGACAGTATATTGTTGTCTTGATATTACTGGGGGAAAAGATAAAATAGTTATCCATGACTACAGAACGGTGTTGGGGGGGGATTAAAACCACAGCCATAATAACAATGTCAGAATACATAATCTTAACATGATAATTCACTTGTCCACCCATACAGGAAGATTCATGCAGAAGAGCACTTCTAACATTGCACATCTTACTAATACTGTTGACTTATGCCTGTGTACCGTTGTATAAATGTTAGAAATTATTATCTGTAATGACTTCAGCTGTTACTATTAAACACATTTATAGGTTCATAGGTGTGTACTAGGCTAACGGCCCTAGAGATTTTACAAGCCTAGCCCATAGGATTACCCTGGCATCGTGCCACCTGACCTTAGTTCCTAGTGCCTCTGTCGAGTAGACAACTGGAGTGATCCCTGGGGTGAATTTTCTATTTCCCATCCACTCATCAAGATTTCTCTTGAAGAGGGCCAGTGAGGTGCTCTGCTTGATATGTATGGGAAGTCTATTCCATAACATGGGCAGTCTCTGGGTTATGAACCTGTCCCTCCAACATGTTCTGTTGATTGTGGTAATGAGGTTGAGGTCTCTGGAGCATGTGGTGTGGAGAGATTGGGATTTCTTTAGATGTAGCATTTCTACCAGAGCTGGGTCAGACATGGCTTTGTAAGTCAAGCAGAGATTGCCTCTAAGAAGGCGATATAAGACAGAAAATAGTTGGAGTTTTTTGAGTCTGTCCATATAGGACAAGTGTTTAAGGCCTGGGATCCTCTTTGTGAGGTACTTTTGTGGCCTCTCCAGTTGTTGCAGGTGTCTAGTGAGGTACATCCCAAATGGGGCATTGTACCCGATGATTGGCCTAATGAGGGAAGAGTAGAGGGAGACAATGACCTCTTTCTTCCTGGATGCAAAACCCTTAATAATGAGATGTGCCACATAGAAGGACTTTCTGACCACAGTGCCAATGTGGTTTTCAGAAGATAGGTTGCTGTCAGCCTGTGTTCCTAGATCTCTTATAACGCCTTCTGTGTTCCGTGGACTACCATTGATGTGGTAATTCAAGGGAAATGGGTTTTTCCCAAGGGGGATGATGACATATTTTTTTTTGGCATTGAGCTTAAGGCCATGGTTCTGACACCAGTCCTTGGTCTCACTGAGGCCTTTCTGTAGGATGTCAACGTCACTTGGGGAGTTAATAAATAGCTCCCAAGTTGCAATCACCTGTGAACTTTGTCAGCCAGAGTCCCTTTGTGTTGGCCTGATCTTCAGAGAAGTAGATACCTAACAGGAGAGGACCCAGGACCGAACCCTGTGGGACTCCACTCAAGACTGGTTGACAGTCTGACTTGGAGTCAGCTACTTCAAACTGTGGGTTTTATCTGTGACCCAGTTTGCAACCCACATAGTGATATAGGGGTTGATGCCTAGCTTAGAGAGTTTTTCTATGATTCCTGAGTGGGGAATGGTATCAAAGGCCTTGGCCAGGTCAAGGTAGGCTGTATGAACCACCTTGTCTTCATCCACAGCTCTGGTGATTGACTCAAACAAGTCAACCGAGTTGAGCAGGCATGATCTACCCTTCACAAAACCAAGCTGTGTAGGATCCAGAGTTTGGAGATTCCCTATATCCATGCTTATTAGTTCCATGATGATGCATTCTATAGCTTTGCATATCAGACTCATCAGGTTAATGGGGTGATAGTTCCCAGGGTCTGTAGTCGCTCCTCCCTTGTGGAGAAGGATGACTGTAGCAGTGTGCCATTTGGTAGTGACAAAGCCGGAGGTGAGGCTGTGATTGAAGAAGGCACACAGGTGAGATGCCAGTTCACTCTGTAGTTCATGTAGAACACAGCCGGGGATATTGTCAGGTCCCATAGAAGCTGTATTCATGGCCTTGGACACTGCTTTTTTAACCTGTGCAGAAGTAATACTGGGTGTCTGTCAATTTACTGGTATTATGATTGGTCCTTTGGGGGGAGGGATAAAGTTGGCACTGAATCTGTCGGCCAGTATATTGGCAATATCTGTTGGCTTGGTATAGGAGGTACCATTGTGCAGTAGCTCAGAGAAAATCTGGGTATTGCCATGGAGATTCTTTACATAACTATAGAAGGCCTTGTGGTTGTCTTTGCTATCTGATGCAATTCTGTTTTCATAGCTAGCTTTAGAGGATTTGATGAGGGATCTCAACCTTTTGTTGAGGCTGATAATGGAGTTTTTCCAGTCTTGGGACTTCACCTTATTCCACATCAGTTTCCTCCTTCTGTTGCAGAGTTTGTTTATGGCAAGGGACCACCAGATTGGCTTCCTTTACTTTGAGAAGAGCATCTTGGTTCTACTGGGTATGGTGAGATCCATGCATTTTTGTACGTGTTCATACAGTGCATTGGTGTATGATTTGGCAGTCATGCAACTATTCTCCATTTGCATGGGCACCGTGAAGTTAGCCACCTTTTAGGAGTTTAAAGTTAGCTTTGGAGAAGTTTTTCATGGTGGTTACCTTTTGGGGGTGGGGGGGATGGGAGGGATGTGTATTTCCAAAGTGATTAGTTTGTGGTTGGCTCTAACCAGGGAGGAGCTGACTATTGGTGTAGAGCAACGGTTGCCCATGTTAGTAATGACCAGGTCAAGGATGTTGCTACCTCTAATGGGGGTAAGAATGAGCTGGTCCAGGGCATTGGAATTAATGAATTCCAGAAAGCATTGGGCAAGTGTATTGGTACATGAGTAGTTTTCCCAGTTAATGGCGTGGTAGTTGAAGTCGCCCAGTATGAGAGTGTTAGGTTGGACCCTACTATTCTCCAGGGTGCTTAGGAACATGGCGTGTGAGTCTTGGGACATGGTTGGAGACCTATAGTAGGCTACGACCTGAATCACTGTCTTACCCAATGTTAGCTGCACCTGAAGTATCTGAGATGCGTTATGTTGGGCTACCATTCTGGAGGTGTGCTCATCCTTTATGAATATGGAAACACTACCGCCTTTGGAGCCTCAGTCCAATTTCTGAGGCCAAAAGGTGTGGAATGAGTTATAGCCTGGTAGTGTTGGATGCTTTCTGCTGCCTTGAACCAGGTCTCTGTTACAGCACAAATGTCGATGTTCTCCATTTTAAGGAGTGTTTCAAGAGAGTGCATTTTGGGATTTAGACTTCTAGCATGACCCTCAGATTGCATTTTGTTTGTAGCTGTTATGGTGGTAATTTGGTCTTTGGAACACTGCCTAAAAAAGGCACTATAGGGGTGGCAAAAGCCTTGGCCAGTATCTGGAAGCCCAGGGGTGACAGATGCAGGCCATCTCTGGCAAAGCATTGAGGTCTGCCAATCATGTCATCCCAGGCAGACAAATACTGGATCCCCTTAGAATGACACCAGAAACCTTAGCCAATTGTTGAAATCAATCCTTTTCTGCTTGTACTGTGGTGTCATTCTGGGTGATGATAGGATGCTGCTCAGGGCTAGGGTCATACCTGTTTGGGCTACATAATCCAAGAGCTCCTCCATGTCTCTTTTCATGTAGTCCAGAGAGGTACATCTTAGGTCATTCACACCCACATGTACAATGACAGAGTCATATTTGTACCTGTTGTTGAGGGACCTGAGTGTGTGTGTTATGTGGCGGATCCTGGTGCCTGACAGGCAGCTGACTGTTACTTTCTCCTTATTCAATCTAGTGAGTGGGACATCAGTGTCCTCTCTATCGAGTCACTTATGACTAATGTGTTGGGCATGCCATTTTGCCTTAGGGGCTTTGGTTGAGTGGCACACTGTTTAGGAGAGTTATGTGTCCTGTGATTAGTGTTGTGGTGGTTGAGTGCATTTCTGCCTTGGATGCCTTTACTCTTTGGGTAGATTTTTATTGAGAGCTTCAGTGAAGATGGGTGTGTGGTTTGTGTTTTTATGTGAAGACAGTGCTGGTGTGTGTTCTGGAGGGCTATGTGTTCCATGTGGTGTGGTGCAAGTGTTGACCTTCTCCTCTTGACCAGCTATTCCAGTGTTGGCTGGAGAGTGCGTGGCTTCCAATTTGGATATATAAGTGCATCTCTCACAAGTCTGAATGCTGAGAGGTAAGCGGAGAGGGTTGTCAGTATACATGAGGCAGTTGCTACATTGCCTCAGGATGCTCAAGTTCACCAGGTTAATAGGAGAAAGCACAGGGAATTGACCTTTAGACATGCCTGGAGGGGTGGGCATTAATAGTAAGTACTGTAGCTGTTTCCTTATAGAACATTTAGTGCTGATGTCACTTTTGTGTGCTATACTAATTGCTACAAGAAGTCTGGTAGAGGGCTAAACAAATAAGCTAGTAAAAGTGCAGGAGTGGAGAGAACTATCAGACCTAAGGGAAACATTGAAGAGCAGACTTTGGCACCACTCAGAAGCTTACAGACAGTCCTGGATACAGCAAATCTGTATCTGGACTAGACTAGTTACAGGAAAGGTGGGAAACAAGTGCAGATATGGGCTTTTAAACCAGAAAGTTGAAAGAGATGGAAAAAAATGGCCAAACGGCCGATAAGCTACAATTTCTGGGCCAGAAACCACTCCTCTTGTGGTAGATAGGCTACCTAGTGCTTACCACTCCCACTGATAAGCTAGAGGGCTTCTCTCCAACACAGAAAGGCTTGGGGGGCTCAGAAGCTTACAAAGATTCCTGGATACAGCAAATCTATACCTGGACTAGATTAGTTACAGGAAAGGTGGGAAACAAGAGCAAACACTGGCTTTTAAACCAGAAAGTTGAAAGAGATGAAAAAAATGCCCAAACGGCCAATAAACTACAATTCCTGGGCCAGAAACCACTCGTCTTGTGGTAGATAGGCTACCTAGTACTTACCACTCCCATTGATAAGCTGGAAGGCTTCCCTCCAACACAGAAAAGCTTGGGGGGCTCAGAAGCTTACAAACAGTCTCGGATGTAGCAAATCTGTATCTGGACTACACTAGTTGCAGGAAAGTTGGGAAGCAAGTGCAAACATGGGCTTTTAAACCAGAAAGTTGAAAGAGATGGAAAAACTGCCCAAATGCCCCAATTTCTGTTGGTTCATAGATTAGTAGTAGTCTAACTGCCCTTGTTGGCCATTCTGAGCCTACCCAATTTCCCTTGGTGAGAATCAAATCCTGTACTTGTTGTTTGTGAGGGAAACACCTTAACCATTATGCTAAGTCTTAACCCCTGGTAGCATCTATATTCATTCCAGCACTCTCTTAGGTGCTCTAGTCTGCACTTATGCATCTGTCTGCTCCTTTTGATCTCTGCAGTGACTGGAGATATAAAAAGATCATAATGAAAACTTGGATGGTGGCATACAGTGGCAGGTTATTTGTTTTCCTAAAAGATTTTATACTTGTAGTGTGGAGGTAATAACTTTACCATAACTTTTTCCTCCCTACTATGAAGGTGGTCAAGCTTGCTATGACTCATGTCACTATAATGGTGACAGCTGTGTTACCCTATGAGTGGAATGCCAGTAACATGGGTGACAGCTTTAGTCAAACTATTCCAGGTATCACAGGTATAATAGCTTTATATTATGGCTTTATAATATAGCTTTCCAATTTAACCTGGTGTAGTCCTCCTGCCACCTGCTGTAATGCTTAAGGAGTATGTCCAGAAAAATCTTAGATTCTTCCTCACACCACCTCTGTGCTCTAATAGGAACATTACCCTCTCCTGCAGCCATAATGTCTTACTTTAAAAGATCACATGAAAAAACAGTAAATAATTGTCAGTCAAAACAGTTTTCATAGATCCATTCCTCATGCACAGTCAAGTAACTAAGGGCACATAATTTTGCAATGGATAGCAAAATAATAAAGTATGGCTACTGTGTTCTGATGGTTCCTATAGCACTTTAAGGTTGAAACATAGCAGTCCTTCGTCCCTCTGCATGCTGATGAGGATGCAGCAACTTAGTGTGAAGATGGTTAAATATAGGATGTCAAGTTACCCACCTGTAAATTAATAGGCTGATTGTGAGTGTATGAAGCATAAAGCAGGTATTCAGGCATGTGCATGGCATCATATGGAAATCACCACAATGTAAATCAGATTTGTTCTTCACACAGATTGAGTGATTCAGAAACAGTAATAAGATGAGTCATAATTATCATAATCATCATGTCCAAAGGGCAGCATTTATGTTTTAAGGGAGATGAGAATCCTCGTTTCTCATTGTGCTATCGAAGAAAACATTGCCACCCCAAGGTTAAATCCTGTGATTGCTGAGAGTTGTATTGCTAACTAAGATATCGACTTACACAAGGCAAGTGCTGCTTTTTTCACATTTACTTATTTGTCCAACTGGAAATTTCTGTCTGCTGTTTAATGTGAGGCCTAGAAGGGATGTCAGTTTGTCAGTCCTTCTAAATGTATTGGCCAAAACTCTGTTCATGGGTTCATTGCAAGTGCACTACTTGTAGTAGCCTGCGGGTCTGTTAACATATGCTGGAGATACAGTACTGTGCAATACTATTGTACTGTGGTATGCCTTACCAATATAGGGCAGCTTTGCTGTCCCCAAATCATAACTTCCTCCCTGGTCAAATAGGACCACATATCAGTCACATTCATCCTAAGACTGAAGCTTGAAGTACTCAGAGAGTATGCCAGTGCTAATCTACTTAGACTGAGTGATGATCTGGCTAAATTCTAAAACTTAATCCATCTTGAAGACCCCACTGCTTATACAGAATTCTTTACTTCCATATTCTGTGCACATGTAAATAGTCGCATAAACACATCTGTCCTTCTCTGAAGTAAATTCTGTGGCAAATTTAAAACTTAATTCCTAATATAAACATACTCTATAATAAAAGAAAACAACTCATTGTGCACAAAAATAAGTTTAACTGCCAATAATGCTCTTAACATTGAATTCCAGACCCTGATCAAGTCCACCAAATCCAGATATGAGATAAAAATAGCCAACCAGGTTAAGGATAACCACAAAGCCTTCTTTAATGGTGTTATAAATCTCAGAAAGAATGCTCAGTAGTGCACAGACTTCTTAGTAAAGGATATCATAGGTTCATAGGTTCATACTAGGCTATCTGCCCAAGGGCATTTATAAGCCTAGCCCATAGTTATTTGGCTTTCGCCACCCCTTTAGTTTGAATAAAACTATGCCTATTATTTTGCTGTGCCTCTGTCAAGCAGTGACACTGAAGTAATCCCTGGGGTATATCTGCGATCCCCCATCCATTGGTCAAGATTCCTCTTGAACAAGGCCAGCGAGGTGCTCTGCCTCACATGTACCGGGATTTTGTTCCACAGCATAGGGAGTCTCTGGGTGATGAATCTGTCCCTCCAGCACGTTCTATTAATAACCGTGTCAAGGTTTAAGTCTCCCGCCCTTGTGGTTCTGAGGGATCTAGATTTTTTTGAGGTGAAGCATATTCATCAAATCAGGGTTTGACATGGCCTTATATGTCAAGCACAGGTCACCTCTGAGCAAGCGGTATGAGACTGAATAGAGCTGGAGTTCTTTCAGTCGGGCAGCATAAGACATATTTTTGAGACCCTTTATCCTTTTGGTGAGGAACTTTTGGGGCCTTTCCAGCTGCTGCAGGTGTCGGGTCAGATACATTCGAATGGGGCATTGTACTCAATCATAGGTCTAATGAGTGATGAGTACAGGGGACGATGACCTCCCTTGATCTAGATGTGAATCCCTTCATGATCAGGTGGGCAATGTAGAAGGTTTTCCTAACTACTTTAGCAACATGAGTGTCAAACGAAGGCTACTGTCAACCTGGGTCCCCAGATCCCTGATGACTTCTTCTGTGCTCAGTGGATTGCCACCTATATGGTAGCTAGGGGTAACCTTGTTTTTCCCGAAGGGTATGACTATGCATTTCTTGGCATTTAACTTTAGGCCATGGCTCTGGCACCAGTTATCCGTTTCTGTGAGACCCTTCTGAAGGATATCTGTGTCAGATGTGTTTTCGACTATGGCCCAGTTTGCAGTCATCTGCAAACTTTGTCAGCCATAACCCTCCTGTGTTTGCTTGTACTTCAGAAAAGTAGATGCCGAACAAGAGTGGACCCAGGACTGAGCCCTGTGGGACACCACTTGTGACAGGCTTTGAGTCTGACATGGCTCCAGCAACTATGACCCTGTGGGTTCTGTCACTTAGCCAGTTTGCAACCCATCTTGTGATGTATGGGTTTACATTCAAGCTGATGAGTTTTTCGATGATACCTGAGTGGGGTATTGTGTCAAAGGCCTTTGCCAGGTCAAGGTAGGTTGTATGGACTGCCTTTCCCTCATCAATGGCCTTGGTGACTGTCTCGAAAAAGTCAACCAAGTTTAAAAGGCATGATCTGCCTTTGACAAAGCCAAACTGGGTTGGATCCAAAGTCTGCAAGTTCCCTATGTCTTTATTTATGAGTTCCATTATGATCCTCTCCATGGCTTTGCAGATAAGGCTTGTCAAGCTAATGGGACGGTAATTTCCAGGGTCAGTGGAGGCACCGCCCTTGTGAAGTGGGACCACAGTCGCTGCGCCACTCCTTGGGTACGTATCCTGAGGTGAGGCTAAGATTAAACAGCTGTCCTAACTGCGGGTTTAATTCCTCATTGAGTTCGTGGAGCATACAGCCGGGGACACCATCCGGTCCCATGGATGCTGTGTTTTTTGCTTTGGAGAGAGCAGTTCTCACCTGGGCGTTGGAGATGTTTGGGGGGCTACAATCCTCTGGTATAGATATCTCTCCTTTTGGGGGGGGGGGAGTTTGCACTGAACCTGTCAGCCAGTATGTTGGCAATGTGTGTAGGTTCAGTAATCTTCACATCATTTTGAACTAATTCTGAGCATATCTGGGAGTTTCCTCCTAGGTTTCTAACATAGCTGAAGAAGGCCTTATGATTATCTTTTGAGTCCTTGGCGATTTTTCTCTCAAAATTTGCCTTGGATGATTTTATGAGAGCTCTTAGTTTTTTACTTATAATGATCAAAGGTGTCTTACCTTTCAAGGATTTTGCTCTATCTTGTAGTAGCTTCCTCCTTTTGTTGTAGAGCTTGTTTATGGCTGGGGTCCACCAGACTGGATGCTTGCCTTTGGTACAAAGAGTCTTAGTTTTGTTTGGGATTGCCTGATCCATGCAGTCCTGTAGCTGCTGGTAGAAGGCATTTGTAAGTGATTCAGCGGTTTGAGTAATGTTTACCACTGGCTCAGGGGCCATAAAGGAGACCACACTAGTTTTTAGAAGTGTGAAGTCGGCTTTTGAGAAGTTTTTCACTGTGGTCTTTTTATTTCAGGTGGGGAGGGATGAGGACCTCCAGCGAGATTAGTTTATGATCTGATCTCACCAGTGAGGGGTATACTTCCGGTGTTGAACATTGTGATCCCATGTTCGTGATGATGAGATCAAGTATGTTTTCTCCTCTTGTGGGGATGGTGACTAGTTGTTCCATGGCATTTGAGTTTATGAACTCCAGGAACCTTTGGGCTAGAGTGTTTGGGCTTGAGTAGTGTTCCCAGTCTATATTAGGGTAGTTGAAGTCACCTAGTATGATGGTGTTTGGAGATACATTTATCCCCTCCATTGTTTTCAGGAAGGCCATGTGAGGTTCCTGTGTTTGAGAGGGTGGCCTGTAACATGCTACAAATTGCAGAGCAGTCTTGCCTATGGTTAATTGCACCTGGATGGTCTCCGATGCATCGTGCGTTGCCACCAACCTTGAGGTGTGGGTGTCCTTTATGAATATGGACACCCCCCCTCCTTTCTTGGTGTTGTCTGGATTTTGGGGCCGGAACGCATGATATGAGGTGAAACCTGCTAGTGCTGGGGTGCTCTCAGGAGCCTTGAACCAGGTTTCTGTCACAGCACAGACATCGATGTTCTCCATACTGAGAAGGGCCTCGAGTGCATGCATCTTGAGATTGAGACTTCTGGCATTGAGCAGCATTACCCTTAGTTTTTTACTTTTTGTGTTCTAGGGTGGTAGGTTTAGAATTTGAGCCTTGCCTAAAAAGGCACTATGGGGTGGCAAGAGCCTTTGACAATATTCGGAAGCCTAGGGTGACAGGTGCAAGCCGTCCCTTGCAAAGCAGCGTGGCTTGTCCAGCATGTCATCCCAGGCAGACAGACATTGGATCCCCTTTGAATGACACCAGAATTTAAGCCAATTATTAAAGCTGATCATCTTATCACTGTATTGTGGCATCATTCTAGGTGAAGGTAGGATACTGCTCAAGGTCAGGGTCATACCTGCCTGGGCTACATAATCAGAGAGCTCTTCAATGTCTCTTTTCATGTAGTCCAAGGAGGTACGTCTCAGGTCATTGACACCAGCGTGGACAATGACTGAGTCGTACTTGTACCTGTTGTTGAGAGACCTGAGTGCTTGTGTTATGTGGCGGATTCTAGCGCCCGACAGGCAGCTTACTGTGACCTTCTCCTTACTCAATCTGGTGAGCGGGACGTCAGTGTGTCTGACTATGGAGTCACCTATGACAAGTATGTTTGGTGTTGTATTTGGCCTTAAGGGCAGTGACTGCTTTGCACACTGATTTTGTTGTTTATGTGTTGTTTGTGTGGTGTATTGAGTTTGCAGTTGCTTGGGTGTCTGCTTTGGAGGCCTCTGCTGTTTAGGTAAATTTTTACTCAGAGCCTCCGAGTATGTCTTAGTGTGTTTATGTGTTTGATTCAGTGGTGTGGTTGAGTTATGTGAGACTGGTATTGTGGTGTGTGTAGTTGCCTTCTCCTCCTGCCTGGTCTTGCCAGTCCTGAGTTGAGAGAGCTCAGCCTCCAGTCTGGCTAAATAGCTGCATCTCTCACAAGTGTTAGTGTTACGTGGGAGGAGGAGAGGGTTGTCCGTGTACATGAGGCAATTGTAACATTGTCTCAGAATTCCCAGATTCACCAACTGGGCAGGAGAGGACGCCAGCATCTGACCCTTCGACATGCTAGAAAGAATTATGAGTTGGTATGAGACAGAAAAGTAGTGGGCTTAGCAGGGAAGTGGGCACTCCTGGGGGTTTTGCTAGTGAGAGATTTGTATAATATAGGAGTGCTTGACCTGCAAAGAGAATGCTTATAAGACAAGGGATATGCTTATAAGACAAGTGCTGAGCTTTTGAGAAGAAAAGCTATTTGGAACAAGTGCTGCACTTTTTAGTGTAGGTGTAAACTGTTTAGGTTCCTAACAGAGCAGTTCTAAGGGAAAAATTGAAGAACAGACTTTCTGGAGCCAGAAAGAGTTTAACCTTGTTTAACCGGCGCTGCCCGATGCTGCTCTAGTGGCAACTCCGCTTAAATCGCGCTAAAGCACGTTAAAGCGTGCTTGAAAGCAGGGGCTGGAAAGAAGCAGGAATAGACCCAAAAGGGAAAATAAAACTACAGTTTCAAGTCAGTAACCACCTCTACGGGGGGCAGGGAAGCTGCTCAATGTTAGTCACTGCCACTGATCAACAGAGAGACCCTCCTTCAGCCCAAGCAAAAATGGCCTCACAGAAACTTTCAAACAGTTCAGGAACAGCAAGCCTGTAACTGAACTTTTTTAACTCTCAGAAAAGTGGGAAAAAAGCAAGATTTTTTTTTTTTTTTTTTTGTTTTTTTTTTGTTCCTCAGACGCAGAGGACATAGCCAGCCTACTACCAGACAAATTTAGTTCAAGCTTCACGCCCTCCCCTCCTATATTCCAAAATTACAATACCTGTATCTACATACACACCCCAATCTCCTAAGAACAAGTGCTAAAGGTACTATCCAAATCCAAGAACACTACTTCTGTGGGGTCAGATAGCATACCAGGCTGCCTACTGGTCATCCTGAAACATGACTTGTCAGACCTCCTACAAAGATTATTTAATATCAACCTCCTTCAATTGTATGTGCTGGATGAATGCAGGACAGCAGCGCTGGTCATCCCCTTGCACAAAGGTAGGTTAGCAATGGACCTGAGTAATTATAGACCCATAAGCCTGACCAGACTCATCTATAAGTCTATGAAAAGAATCATTGTGGAGTTAATAAATAAGGATATAATTAACCTATAAAATCTCAACCCAAACCAGTTTGGAGTCATCCAGTGCAAATCTAGCCTACTGAACCTGGTTGACTTCTTCAAGAATGATAAATCCAAAACAAGATGAGACACTCTTGCAATATTAAATAAAACACAGCACACAGTAGTGGATATAACACCAGAGCAATTTAATCCTGGTACCTCGGCTGTTCGCCTTCAGGGGACCTACTACTGTGTGATGTGTTTCTTCAAGAATGATACTGAAGCAATAGATGAGGGCAAATCACTACTGACACATGTCTAGACCTCACAAAGGCTTTAGACACCACCACACACTCAGACATTGTAGATAAACGATCCCAACTACATATGAATCCTTATGTAACTCATTAGATACCAAACTGGCACAAAAATAAAGCCCAGGAAATTAGGGCGGGTTGCTCTACCTCCTCTAGAAGACTTGTCACTAGCAATGTACTCTGGGGTTCAGTACTTTGGCCACTCATCTTTGACATGTACTTCTCTGTGGTCAAAGAAAATGTTAGGGGCTCATGGCAGATGACTGTAAACCTGATGCCATCATAAACTCCCCAGAGTACACCAAAATCCTCCAAGAATGCCTTTTCCAAACAAACAGCTGGTGTTAAGACCATGACTAAAACTAAATGCCAAGAAATGTATAATAATATCCTTCGGTAAGCATGATTTCCCTTATAACTATCACACTGACAACACAACACTAGAAAGCTGATCCCATAGTCAAGAGTCTGAGAACATATGTTGACAATGAACTGTCATGTGATCACCACATAATCACTATTTCAGTATTGTAAGGAAGTGCTTGTTCATTGTTCAGCTCATATCTAAAGGAATGGCATCTAGTTCACGGAATGTAATCACTATACTATACTTGACTGTCATCATATCAATGAATATAATGTCCCATTTGGTACGTAGCTGTCCAACAAAACTGGAGTGACCACAGCACTCTCTCACTAAAGCAAAAAGGGCCAAAATCACAAAAACTATACAGACTATCTCAAAACCTTGCCCACTTCTTGGTATTGTACAGGCTATTAAGAAGTGAATTCTGCCTTGAGTACAGACCCTCAAAAGGCACTATCATGTCAGACCAGTTACTCATTCGCAAGTCCAATGGGAACCTGAATACCCATTCAAGGGATTTCATTCTCTTCTGTAACATAAGCAAAGTATGTTGGAGGGATAAGTATATATTGCAAAGAAATCCCTTCTATGGAACTGTTTTCCACTCCACATAAAGTGAAGTATTTCTGTTACTCTGTTCAAATGTAATTTGGATAAATGGATGCCAAACCATCAATTCATTCCTGGTTTATCTCCTATATCCCTTATAGATAGGTGCAGCAAGGAAGTGTCCCAACATATTATTGCTCTGCCCACCTCTGGGTTAGTCATACACAAAATATAAGGGCTAAAACTACCATGAAAAAGTAAGGCCCAGCTTTTTAAGATCCTCACATATCAGTAGCCTAGTAAGTACTTATGAACCTATGTAATTAACTATGAACTTTGTACTAGTTCTTTTGTAAATGTCATGTGCTAGTTAAGTTGCACTTATGTTCTTGTTTTGGCGGTGACTGGGTATGATATGTGCTGAAGACACATATATAGATCCTGGAAGATTGGATAGGAAACTGCAAATTCTTGCTGGGAATAGCTCCCACTTCCCTCTTGGACATGGACAGTCATTACTAATAATAATCTTACGCATTGACTAGACTTTTTCTCTTGAAATATAATGGGTGTAATAGGCTAAGTTTAAAATGATCCTCGGGTCAATAGCTTAGTAACCTCCTATTAACCTATATGCCCGATATTCACTTAAAGATTGTTTTTAAATACAAATACGTTACTGCCAGACATAATGTCAGCATACTAGATAGCCTGTTAGGATACCAACAGAACTATGCCTAAGAGACAGACTCAAAAAAAAGTTACTGCATATGCTGGTTCTTCCATGTCCACCCACAAACTGAGATTTATGGATGCTGAAAATGAGGTCATACTAGTGGCCCTCTGCCTTCATGGTAAATGGCTATATGCAGCCTATTCCACTGACCAGCCTTCTGTGACAGTGTCTGGCATGAAAATGTTACCAATGTCAATTTTGTGGATGATCAGAAACATAGCTATGATATCATCCACCACAGGAATTCAGATAAACAGAGCAGAGTACCTGGCTTATGAGCAGAGAACAACAGGTGGAGGGCAGTCTACTGCATTCCCCATTATGGAAGCAGAGGAGTTCCTGGCTTCACTTAAAAGTGGTAACATCTCCATAATGTCCCACAGTGTAGTGCTGGATGTGAGAATAGAACTGGATAGCCCCCCCCCCCTCAGAGACTTTTAACTGAAGATGCCTAAGGTATGTAGTCCTGTAGAATATATCCAATAACTGTAAACCATCCTTACCTCTTAGTCACCTTACAGTTTATAATAGCTGTTTTACTTATGCAATACCAGTATATCTGGGATCCATGTTCCACAACCATCTCCACAAACTATGGCCAGAATTACCATTTGATTATCATAGTTTTATAGTTGCAAAAATACCAGTTGCTTGTGCAGTTGTGTTGCTAGATCCTACTTACATTGGATATTTTTTACTTTGGTGCTTTCACAAGTGCATCTTTATCCAGCTCCAACACTGTGAAACTGACCCCATCTGATGCTGGAGAATCTGTTGCCTCTGGTAATGATGGCGGGAATGAGGTGGCACAGTCAGGGGGTGCAGAGTATGTACTGGACAAAGGAAGTCTGACCCACACATCCCCTACTCAAAGTAAGTACACAGTCGCTATGCCTGTGGATACCCTGAAACACAACCATCTGAGAGGGAACATGTTGATGAAGACAGATCAGGGAAGTAGTGTGGTAACCCCCAGTAAAGAGATGTCTAAATCTGCCTCTAGCATTTATGGGCAGGGTGGTCAACACAAGGAGGTTTGTAATGGTTCTGCACAGAGATATGGTTACTGCCTTCTCCTTGAGGTTGATGTGTCAGTAGCTGCCACCCAGCGTCTCTGTAGGGTCATCATACTTACATACATACATACATACATGCAAATATTTCAAGCAGGGGCATTAATGCCCTTCTAACTTGCCAATATATCAAAACACTTGCTCCCATAATAAGTAAATGAACAAAATCAGTCCCACGACCTGTTCCGAAAAGTGTTCTCTCAAAGCACCAGCACTAAGAACATCCAATATAAAAGTATTTATTCCACACAATAAAACAAAGTTAGTTGAGCGCTTTCATCAAATAATGACTTCATCAGAACAACCAAATAAACTAATCATTCTCCAATAAATACATTCCTATGCATCACCTGACATGGCTATTACATTAAATAGTAAGTAGATTTAAAGTGCTAGTGCCTAAAAAAGTTCCTTCTATTAAATACAACAGAATAATTAATAATACATGTTGAAATTCTTATACAATGAATAATAACTGTTATACAGCTCAAACCCTATAAAAAATACATGTCTAACCTTCCAATAAAACATTAATACTTTGGATTATGTCCAGCGTATTACGTCTTGGTGTGTAATAATATATACATCCATCCTAAATATTTACAAAAAAGATAAAAAAGATAAAAAGGGCTTTTTCAAACATGTGTCATTTACACATATCCTCCAATAAAGGCTTAATAGATATTTGTTCATTTATTCCAGGATGTACAGAAGCATTCAATCTAATTTGCCACCAGATTTCTTTATCTCTCACTTTTAGTTTAATAAATACTTTTATATTGGATGTTCTTAGTGCTGGTGCTTTGAGAGAACACTTTTCGGAACAGGTCGTGGGACTGATTTTGTTCATTTGTTGTTTACTGTTCCAGTACTTGGTTTTTAGTTTTGTTGTTCCCATAATAAGTATCCAGGTTGTTCTTAAAAATATCTAAACTAGTACTTACTTCAATGTAATTTGGTAGTCTGTTCCATGCATCAGCTAGTCTGTCAGAGAACCAATTAGTACACTTCTCATTCCTATAGAATCTCCTACATAGCTTGTCTGATGATTCTTTAGTACTTTTTGTTAACCCCAAACATTCCCAGAGGTAGTTGTCACTAAATGTCCTATATACCTGAATAAGATCTCTGTAAGAGACACTGTACAAGTTCAGATATTTTAGTCTTTCATAAGAACTTGCATTTTCACATCCATGGATACCCTGGTATAGTTCCATTGTACTCTTATAGGTTCATAGGTTGGTACTAGGCAATTGGCCCTAGGGCCTATACAAGCCTAGCCAAACAATACCCTAGATATTTCTTTCCACAATATTTACTTCCCTGGACCCCTGTCTAGCAGGGTGACTGATGTGATCCCCGAGGTGAATTTCCTATTTCCCATCCAGTTGTCAAGGTTCCTTTTGAAGATGGCCAAGGAGGCGCTCTGCTTGACATTAATGGGCAGTCTATTCCAGAGTATCGGGAGTCTTTGGGTCAGGAACTTATCCCTCCAGCATGTTTTGTTCATTATGATGAACATGTGGCTCTGAGGGATTGGGACTTCTTTAAGCGGAGCATGTCCAACAGCTCAGGGTTTGACATGGTCTTGTATGTTAAGCAGAGATCACCTCTGAGTAGATGATATGCCACAGACTACAGCTGGAGATTTTTTAGACAGTCTGCATAGGGCATCTGCTTTAGACCTGTAATTCTTTTAGTGAGGTATTTCTGCAGCCTTTCCAGCTGTTGCAATGTCTTGTGAGGTACATACCAAATGGGGCATTGTACTCTATAATGGGTCTAATGAGGGATGAGTACAGTAGGACAATGACCTCCTTTTTTCTGGATGAAAAGCCCTTAGTGATGAGGTGTGCCACATAGAAGGATTTCCTGACTGTTGTGGTGATGTGGTTATCGAAGGTGAGACCACTGTCCACCTGTGACCCTAAGTCTGTCCTCACACTTTCAGTGTTTAGTGTGCTGCCACCTATGTGGTAATTCATGGGTACATGTTTTTTTCCAAAGGGGATAACTATACATTTCTTGGCATTAAGCTTGAGCCCATGGCTCTGGCACCAAGCATCTGTTTCTGTAAGGCCCTTTTGTAGAATATCCACATCATTTAAGGATTCAATAATGGCTCCCAGTTTGCAGTCATCTGCAAACTTTGTTAGCCAGAGCCCCTTAGTGTTGGCCTGTACTTCAGAGAAGTAGATGCCAAACAAGAGCGGTCCCAGGACTGAACCCTGAGGTACTCCACTTGTCACTTGTCTAGAGCTGGATTTGGAGTTGGCTACTTTTACAGTCTGGGTTCTGTCAGTAAGCCAGTTGGCAACCCATCGAGTGACATAGGGATTTATGCCCAGCTTAGTAAGTTTATCTGTGATTCCAGAGTGGGGGATGGTGTCGAAGGCCTTGGCGAGGTCCAGATAGGCTGTGTGGACTGCCTTACCCTTGTCCATAGCACTGGAGACTGATTCAAAGAATCAGGTTCAGGAGACAAGATTGGCCCTTCACAAGCCCAAACTGGGTGGGGTCCAGTGTCTGAAGGTTGCCACTGACTTTGTTTATAAGTTCCATGATAATGCGTTCCATGCCCTTGCAGATCAGGCTTATCAGACTGATGGGACGGTAGTTCCTGGGATCCAAGGTGGATCCCCCCTTGTGGAGTGGGATAAGTGTAGCTGTGTGCCACTCAGTGGGCATGAAGCCTGAGGTGAGGCTATGATTAAACATAACACTTAGGTGAGGTGCCAGTTCATTTTGTAGTTCATGTAGTACACAGCCTGGGATGTCATCTGGTCCCATGGATGCTGTATTCATAGCTTTGGAAAGTGCAGTTTCTACCTGTGTGGCCGTGATTACCAGAATTTGGCAATCTTTTGGTAATGAGATGGGCCCTTTAGGGGGGTGAAAGGGGGTGAAGTTGGCACTAATTAGATCTGCCAGGATATTGGCAATATCCTTGGGATCAGTATATTTAATGCCATTCTGTTGTAGCTCAGAGCAGATCTGAGTATTGTCATTTAGATGGGTGCCATGAAGTTTGTCACTTCTGACTTAAGTAGCATGAAGTTGGCTTTGGAGAAGTTTTTTTACGGAGGTTTCCTTACTGGGGGTGGGAGTGGGATGTGGATGTCAAGGGTGATTTGCTTATGGTCAGACCTGACCAATGAGGGGTGACCACTGGTGTGGAGCATCTACCTCCCATGTTGGTAATGACCAGGTCTCAGATATTGGAGTCCCTGGTGGGACAATGGATTAGTTCATCCAGAACATTGGAAGCGTTGCAGTTTACTCATGCTTGTTTTCTTACAGGGTTTCCATATTGTTATTCCGTACTCAAATTTGGATCTAATGTAACTAACAAACAATGACTTCATTATTTTTGATTTCCTAGATTTTATAAATCTTTTTATACAACCTATAGTTCTATAACTATCATTATCCAATTGGTTGATATGATTAGAAAAACTCATAGCTGAATCTATCCATATACCCAGGTCCTTAAATGAGTCTGCTGTTTCAATCACTGTGTGCTGTATTAAATATTCACCTTTCAGTTTATGTCTACCAAATCTCATATGCAAAGTTTTTGATGTATTTATCAGAATATTATTCTCCTGTGCCCAAATGGTCAATTTAGTCAAGTTATTTTGCAAACATGCCTTATCTGTAACACAAGTAATCAGTTTACTCAATTTCAGGGGGTCTACATATAGA
Source organism: Protopterus annectens (assembly GCF_019279795.1). Classification (NCBI taxonomy): domain Eukaryota; kingdom Metazoa; phylum Chordata; order Ceratodontiformes; family Protopteridae; genus Protopterus; species Protopterus annectens. The sequence continues at coordinate 957,851,681 of NC_056744.1, read as the reverse complement.
CAGTAGAACACCTCAGATGAAAAAGTTAGGTCTGAAAGATACAATCTAAACAAGTAAAGGCCTACGACAAAGCCCTGTGGGACACCTTGACTGTAACCAAGGATTTTGCCTGTCCAGTTGCTGTATGATACTTAACATGTCCTATTTGTAAGCCATGCAGCTATCCATCTTATCAAGAGTGCATCAATACCTAGTTGTAGTAATTTGTTGATCAGTGTTATGTGTATGACCATGTCAAATGCTGAAGTTAAATCTATATAAATTAAATCACAGCACAATTTTTCATTTATAGCTATTATTACATCGTTATGAATAATAGCTATGAATGAAAAATTTTGCTTAGCTATTATTATATTGTTATAAGCCGTGGTGGTGCAACGGTAGTGGTGTTGCCTCACAGCAAGAGGTTCTCTTGTTCGATTCTCGGTGGGAGTGCCTTCTGTGTGAAGTCTGCATGTCCTCCCTGTGGTCGAGTGGCGTTCGAAAGGCATGCGTAGAATGGGCGTGCCTTTGTTGAAGGTTGGGTGTCGAGCTGGCACATCGGCACCTGTAAAAAATCTACTGCCAATCATTAGTGGACTGGAGTTCCAATGTAGCAACCCCTAACTGGGAAAAGCCGAAAGAAGAAGAAGCTATTATTATATTGTTAATTAATCATGTTACAAGAGGTAATAGATCTGTTTTTAACATATGCGTGCTGATATATGGTTTCAAGTCCCAACCTATCCAGTTCTGACAATAACTTATCCGATATTACCTTCTCCATTATTTGTCCACAACATGAAAGACTTAAGGGTCTATATGACCCTGGGTTTGTCCTACTCTCCTTTCCCTTAAAAACAAGTTTAATAAGCGCATGTCTGCAATCTTGAGGAATCTCCCCATATTTATATGACCTAGTGAATAATAGAATGGTAATGTAAGTTCTTGCTGAAGTTTTCTCAGGTCATTGTTACTAATTCCATCTCCTCCCTGTGCTTTGTTTGGATCCAGTTTGCACAGTTCTTTTTCAATATAATCTAATTTGATTCCAGTATCTGAGGTTACCTGGATATCACTATGACAACTTACCACCCCTTTTGTGGAGCCAAACTGTTTTGCACAAGATTTTGAGAATCTATCTATAATCTGTTGTGCTTGTGAATACATTTTAGAATCTGCACACAGTTTATCAATTTGTGTGTCTTTACTCCTTCCACATCTTATGTATCTATAAAACGGTTTCCTATTATGCTCAATATCTTTATATAAATTGTCTTCAAAATGTTCTTGATCTTGTCTCACACTATGCTTAATCTTTCTGTCCAGCTTATTTATTTTAGTTTTCAAAGTTGTAGTTCGACCTCTCTTCCATTTCTTATATTTTTTGCCTCTCACCTTAATCATATATCTTGTTCTTATGGAAATATATCCCCCTGACATTGTATGCCTAGATCCTGATGTTTAACTTTTTTTTTTTTTTTTTTTTTTGCACTCAAACAATTTCTCTTTCAAAACTTTCTACATTCCATCTTCAGTTTTTCCACTGAACACCTCACTCCAGTTAGCTTTACATAGTGACTGTTTTGCTTCCATATAATCTGTAATTAACCTTCTGTGCTTTGGCTTAGATTTCAGTTTGTCAGAATTATCTGGCAACAAATTAATGTTTATAACCCCATGATCACTGCACATCAGTGGTGGTAAAACTTGGGAACACAAACAATCTCTAGTATGTTATGTCCCCTGGTAGTTTTTTTTTTTTTTCAATCTGAAGCAATTGTTGTTCCTGTATATACGCTGTGAATAATTTTCTTACTAACGTAGAATCAATATTATTCCAGTCTGTTTCTGGTAAATTTAAGTCCCCAGCTAATATTACTGTTCCCTCCTTTGTTTCATGCAAGAAATATAGGAATTCCTCTAGGTCATCTGCACTTGACTTTGGTGGTCTGTACACTCCAACAATTGTTATATGTTCCAGGGTTGTCATTGTTGTCACAGTTACACAGTCTATAGTGTTAGTGTTATCATTGAACATGTGATAATCATAGGTCTCATAGTTATCTTTAATCCCTATCATAACACCTGCATCTGATTTTTATTAGAATGTCTGTTGCAGCAAAAACATTTATACCCTGCCAGAACTGGTTTCCAGTCATTGTTCTTTAACCATGTTTCACAAACAATAACAACATCAATCTTGAAATTTACCAGTAAAAAACTTTATTATTAATGCTCCTAGCATGAACAACCATCAGAGAGGCATCAAATGTTGCTATCTGTTAAATTTTTGATGTGGCAAAAATCCTGAATAGTGTTTGTCAAATATTGCAAAATATCTGCTGCAAACATTCTCTTCCCTGATCTAGACAAATGCACACCATCATGTCTCAACACATTTGTACCCAAAACAAGGTTTGGATGCTCTACACATTTCCATTTTTAAAAACGGGACATTTTTTCCATGTAGTTATTTACCCCCAAAATATTTTCATTCACAGTGACCTGATTATCCTTTCTATAGGTGATTTATGAAAAATACATCCTAACACCAGTACAATCAATACTATCTAAGAGGGTTGTCAGTTCCCTATGCATAGGCCATAGCTGAGGCAGTGAGGGTGATCCAGGCTGTGCATGCTGACCTGTGGTAGCGCATGACCTGTACGTGTGATTCAGTAGACAGAGTGAATCACAAATTGGACCTTGCAGTGTCTTTTTTGGGTCATCTGTTAGGGTTTAGGCCTGTCCCCACTGCAAGTCATCTGATAAAGCCACCAATGATAGCCATCCTGGCCACAGATGGATGAGATACTGTGCTCACAGTGCTAGCACTTCCACAGTAACACTAGTCACTATGAAAGTGTTAGCACAGCAACATGAGTCATGTAGATGTCTACTCCCATGAGTGATTGCGGCTGTCATTGTGTTGTATCCTCCAACAGATGCTGGTCATGGTCAAGTAGCACACCAGCACCTAGCCTAGGTAATGGTACAGCCAGTTCAACTTTTGGCAGAGCCAAATGTCATGGACAGTGGTGTGCACGATAAGATGACCCCTCTATCATGCATGCCCTGGATCTGTCTGGTTGGCTAAGCTGCAGTGGTACACAATATGGTGAGGCCATGCTCCTGCAGCTATGTGAGCACACACACACACACACACACACACACACACACACACACACACACACACACACACACACACACACACACACACACACATACACACATTGACCACAAACCAATTTAGTTGCCACACTGTTCAAAAAAGCACTTTTTCTTTTAGAACACCTCAGCGCTCACTCTCACACACTTCTCTGTGAAAGACATGCATGCCAGGGACTCCTTTGTCCACTGGTGGAAATGATGATAACTGTGCCCTGCCCTTTACACATTGCTACTTGTGCTGCCTATGTTTGATGTATAGTATGGCCAGCCTATGCATGGGTAAGCACAGTATGGTATTTTTGCATGCATCACTTTTACTGTAGTGTATCTGCTTAAGTGTTATATAGTTATGCAGTAAAGTTATGTATAATTTGTTGCTTCTATGCTTGTGCCATAGAAGACTCTGTCAACCTACATTTGGAATGGTCACCTCCTGCTGATGGCTCCTCTTCTGACTTCTTGTCAGTCTCAGCTACTATTGCCTGTAGTGCTGAAAAATCCTGGCCTTGCAAAAGCCAACCTGTTGTAACTGCTTCCTAACTCCAATATCATGTAACATAGCACACACAGTCAATATCTTGGCAAACATGATGGGGTCATACTGCAGAGTTTACAAAGTCCATTGAGCAAGTGGGAGAAACAGACAAATGTAGGTTTGTAAAACCAAGCTGGACCCAGTTTGGGTTTGTGAAGGGCCAGTCTTGTCTCCTGAATCTGATTGACTTCTTTGAATCAGTCTCCAGAGCTGTAGACGAGGGTAAAGAAGTCCACACAGCCTGTCTGGACCTCTCCAAGGCCTTCGACACCATCCCCCACTCTGGAATCATAGATAAACTTAATAAGCTGGGCATAAATGCCTACATCACTCGATGGATTGCCAACTGGCTAAATGACAGAACCCAGACTATAAAAGTAGCCGACTCCAAATCCAGCTCCAGACAAGTGACAAGTGGAGTACCTCAGGGTTCTGTCCTGGGACCACTCTTGTTTGGCATCTACTTCTCTGAAGTACAGGCCAACACTAAGGGACTCTGGCTAACAAAGTTCTCAGATGACTGCAAACTGGGAGCCATTATTGAATCCCCAAATGATGTGGATATTCTATAAAAAGGCCTTACAGAAACAGATGCCTGGTGCCAGAGTCATGGGCTCAAGCTTAATGCCAAGAAATGTATAGTTATCCCCTTTGGAAAAAAACATGTACCCATGAATTATCACATAGGTGGCAGGACACTAAACATCAAAAGTGTGATGAGAGACGTAGGGACACAGGTGGTCAGTGGTCTCACTTTCGATAACCACATCGCCACAACAGTCAGGAAATCTTTCTATGTGGCACACCTCATCACTAAGGGCTTTTCATCCAGAAAAAAGGAGGCCATTGTCCCACTGTACTCATCCCTCATTAGACCCATTATAGAGTATAATGCCCCATTTGGTATGTACCTCACAAGACATCTGCAACAGCTGGAAAGGCCACAGAAATACCTCACTAAAAGAATCACAGGTCTAAAGCAGATGCCATATGCTGACCATCTAAAAAAACTCCAGCTATACTCTGTGGCATATCGTCTACTCAGAGGTGATCTCTGCTTAACATAAAAAGCCATGTCAAACCCTGAGCTGTTGGACATGCTCCACTTAAAGAAATCCCAATCCCTCAGAGCTACATGCTCCAGGGATCTAAACCTTGTCATCACAATGAACAAAACATGCTGGAGGGATAGGTTCCTGATCCAGAGACTCCCCATACTCTGGAATAGGCTGCCCATACATGTCAAGCAGAGCACCTTATTGGCCCTCTTCAAAAGGAACCTTGATGATTGTATGGGAGATAGAAAATTCACCCCGGAGATCATGTCAGTTGCCCTGCTAGACAGGGGCTTAGAGAAGTAAATATTGTGGGAAGAAATATCCAGGGAATTGTTATGGCTAGGCTTGCATAGGCCCTAGGGCCGATAGCCTAGTACCAACCTATGAACCTATGGAAACAGTCACACACCTTGTTGCTGATTGTGACATACTAATGGCAGAAGGACTGTATACTGAAAGGCACAATAACGTGATGAGACTGTTGAACTGGGGATTGTGCAAACATTATGGTTTTGAAGTAGATGAAAAGCACTGGAAACATGAGCCACAAAGCATCATAGAAAATGATGAAGTCTACATCACATGAGATCATCCATTACTAACAATTCAAAAGATAGATGCTAGAAAATCAGATATAGTGGTACAGGAAAAGAAGACAGGAGTAGCGCTGATCATTGAAATCATCAGACCCAGTGACTGCAGTGTCCTGAACACAGAGAGACATAAAATATCAGGCTCTGCAAGCAGAAATGAGAGCAATCTGGAAGAAAGATACCCAAATAGTTCCAATAGGAGCAACGGGTCTTATAAAAAAGAGTTTAAAATCTTATTTAGATGCACTACCAGTACATGTAACTCCATATGAACTGCTGAAGGAGTCATTACTGGGCACATTGCGGGTGCTGCGAAGAGCACTTTTGGCTGACAGAGAGTGAAACAATACTAATTTCATGAACTTTAATCATATTTTGACTTAGGAATGGGGTCCATTTCCCTCATGGTATTAGAAACCCAAAAGACTTGGAGAAATAAAAAAGGCAGAGTACCATCGTATGCATCCAAACAGTGAAAGTATGCCCTCAGCAGTCCAAACACATGCTCTGAAATGTTCCTAGTTTGCAATAGTGCATGCTTGTACCCTGGTCAGTTTGACCATGCGGATTTCTGATTGGTGTCATTTGCCAGGGTTCTAGGGAATATCCAGCATCACTCACAAGATGCCCCTTTGGGAATTCACCCCCTCACAAACTAATGATTAATATTACATGTGTACTATATGCGGGAGTCATAAAAACTGTAAGGTTGATGCTAACTTATGCATTACAGACCA